>NC_092235.1:62810083-62915083 GCF_036320965.1 Panulirus ornatus
ATCAGGATGCGAAAGGGAACGGCGAAAGATAAGAATAAAACAGCAGGGGATGACAGCGAGCGATACGGAGAGAAGAGTGAGAAAGAAAGGCGGGAGACCAGAGCGATGTTGGGAAGAATTAATCCATTGCATAAGGTGCATGACTGCATTTAAGTTCGATATCGGCAAGGTCGTTTCCCACTCCACGTGTATCGTGAAGAGCATTCAGAGAGCGATGCCTTGCCATACATACCCTGGACAACACGATCCACTGCCATGCTTGAGAGGCCTCAGACTAAATCCTCTTCGCTGTGGCAAATTGACAGGATGAGTGACCCGAACTAGAACGTCAGAGGAAAGCGCGATGCCACGACTTGCTTTGGCTAATGTTAGCGAGTCTGGCTGGCCTAAGTTTTTATCCCAGTCCAGAAGCCTCGTCGCGCCAACACTGAAGGATTATATTTCTTGTCAAACAAGTCTGACCTCCATTCCCGTCACATGAAATGGAAGACAAGTTCACGAAGTTGCACACAACTTCGTGCTATATGCAAAGCAAATTAGAAGTAGAGAATAATGTAACATAACGTGTCGTAGTTTAAACATTTGCATGTGGTGAAACGCGAAGTGATTTGAGCTCAATAATTTTCATGATTTTGGTACTTGATCTCAAGAGGAACTACGTCACTTTTACGCCTAATTCGTCATTTAATCATATTTCTCGCTACGATGTCCACGGTAAATCGACTTTACACCGCGAACCATTGTGTCTTAAGGATCGACAACTTTTACTTAACACCAACGCACCGACGAGGTTAGCGCCTCTGGTGTGGCCTTGATTAGGACAACAGTTGCCCGAACCGTCTTAGCTAGAGAAAGTACGTACAGATTTATTGACCATTACATTTTTCTCCCTCTCCTGTAAGTGATGCAATCTGTTATTATCATATTCCGATGTTGGTCATCGAAATCATATGTGATGTGATTAATACACAAGACAACATTGCAGTACAACGCTACCTCTGTGAGTGGCATTGGCTTCCAAACTAGCTCGGCCTAAGTTCCTGTGTGATGGTTGATTGTAATTTGTTTTTATGTCACGGGGAAGAGTTTTACACTTGTGTTGCCCCGCCTTTTAACCTTGTATATTTGTACCATGTCTTTACTCTTTTTTTTACACACACACACACACACACACCAGCCACCCATCTAGCGACCAGCCCTTGGGGAAAGGTGAACAGCTGGGTTGGCTTTGGGCTGACTGCCACCTCCAGGATTCGAACCTGTGTGGTCTCGTGCATGAATCATGGTGTGTGTGTGTCTGTGGTAACTGAATGTGTAGATAGAAGGCTGTATGTGTATTACGATCCTGTCTCGGTGTGCATACATGTGTATTCTTTTCTCTTACAGATACAAGTATAGATCATAGTTTCTGCGTAGGATAGGCGCGTAATCCTTCCCCCGTTTGTTGCCGTGTTGTGTGGCTGTGTGTGTTTATGTGTATGGCTACTTAGGTCACTTGTGTCTTGTGTGTGTGTGCGCGCGCCATCGTGTATACTTGACTGTGTTCTGTTGATCTTGCGAGCCAAGATGTGTTGCAGTCTTGTTTTTTTTCCTAAGAAATTTCGTGAGTGTACCGGTCCGTGTACCTTCGTGCGTGTGTGTGTGTGTGTGTGTGTGTGTGTACCGTCTCGTGTACCGTCGTGTATACCAACATGGTCGAGGAGGGGGAGAGGTGGAGGACCGGGGGACAGTCAAGTGGAGGTTTCCTGTGATCACGGCTACCCACATCGTCACCGCCTCCCTCCCTACCTCTCCAGGCTGTCTCCTCCCTCCCTCCCTCCCTCCTTCCCTCCCCTGTCTGTCTGGCTGTCTATCTGTCACCCCTGTCTTCTCCCCTCGCAGCCTTCCCCTCCCCTGTCTATCTGTCACCTTGTCTTCTCTCCTCGCTCCCTTCCTCCCTCCCTGTCTGTCTGCCTAGCTTCTCCCTGTCCATCGCCCTCCCTCCTTGTCTGTCTGTCTGTCTGTCGTCTGCCAATCTGTCTCTCTCTGTTCCCTCCCTGTATGTGTGTCTGTCTGTCTGTCTTATACGACTCTCTCTCCGTCTACGGCTCTTTCGTCCCCTTTTCTCCTGATAGCCTTCTTTGCCTTTCAAGTTCCACTCCCTTCCTCCACTTTTCTTTCCTTCTCTCTCTATCGTCACTCACCGATTCAGTCTCTTCGTCTCTTTGCTTCATGCCGCACCCAACGTACCTGTTTCCCCTCACCTGTCATGCTAACTCGTCCTCCTCACTTGCCATGCGACCTCTATACCTTACCTATCATATAAACTCAACCTCACTTGTCATATCAACTCTACCTCACCTGTCATATGAAACTCTACCTCAGCTTGTCACTTCAACTCTACCTCACCTGTCATATCAGCCTCACTTGTCATATTAACTCTACCTCACTTGTCATATCAACTCTACCTCAACCTGTCGTACTAACTCTACCTCACCTGTCATACCAACAATATCTCTCCCATCATGCCAACGTAGATCTGTCTCACCCATCATACTGGTTTGCCTCACCTATTGTAAAAAGTCTATCTTTACAATCATACTAACTCTACCTATATATATATATATATATATATATATATATATATATATATATATATATATATATATATATATATATATATACATGTGTATGTGGGTGGGTTGGGCCATTCTTTCGTCTGTTTCCTTGCGCTACCTCGCTACCTTGATATATATATATATATATATATATATATATATATATATATATATATATATATATATATATATATATATATATATATATATATATATCAACTACCTTTTCACTCTGAGCTGCTGTGATGTCTGGGAGAGTCTGTTTTCATTTTTTGTTTTGTTAGCGCATGGCTTCGTTTGTCTACATGTGGAGAGATCTTATCTTAGAATCTCGCTGCTGCTTGATAGCAGGGCAATGATCTCGAGAGGAGATCGATCTCGTCAGCGGATGATCTCGAGGAGGCAGTCGTCGAAATGTTATTAATTAAAGTGTTTTCATTTATCTTCTTCATAGCCGTAATTGGAGGGTGGTAGGATCAGAACTGGGTGGCGTGGCCTAGTGTGTGTGGATGTGGATGGAGTGGCCTGGTGGGGTGGACTTGTCTGGTGGGTGGATGTGGGCTGGTGTGTGGATGTGGGTGGGGTGGCCTGGTGTCCGGATGCGGATCGGTGGCCTTCTAGATGGAAGAGGGACACAAGGAATACACTGACAACGACAACAGCAACAACGTTGGGCGGAGGGAGGAAGCTGTACGAGTTTGGAGGAGGAGTAGAGCATTTCGGTGGGAGGAGGAGCAGTGTGGGATGACCTCGTTGTGAAGGCAACGACCCTCCGAGGACGAATGGTTCTAGCATGATTTCTTAGAAGGAAGAGACTTGAGGGCAGCGACCCCAGAGAGGTAGACGAAAGTATTCCGTCGTGCGATGTGATAACGTGTGATATACGACGGGTTCAAAAGGTTGTCTTCCTCCCCTTAAACACGATGACCTTTTCTTGATGTTGGGGGGGAAGTAACAACTTATTTATGGTGGAGTATCGACGTAGCCGGTGGGTGAAGAAGGTTATCTGTTGTCAAAGGGGCTGGCTGACTCGGTTGGTTGAAGGGGAGTGTGTGTGTGTGTGTGTGTGTGTGTGTGTGTGTGTGTAGGAGACGGTGAGTGGACGAATGGATGGAATATCCTGGGGACGCCGAGAAGGGGGTCACTTGGACCTCCATGTTTACCCTCAGTGGAGACCGGGGTTTGGGGAGGGGAAGGGGCTGACCCCCCAAGTCTTATGGAGCTGTCATGAGGGGGGTGCCTGGTGGTTGACTCTTTTCTTGTGGAGCTGTCATGAGGTGGGGAGGGGGGGATGACCACATCTTGAGGAGCGAGTCATGTCAGGGAATAGAAGTGGTGTTTACACAGGAGATGACGCCGTGCTTTCTGCTTGGCCCTCGCCAGCGACACCACCACCCACTCTCTCTCTCTCTCTCTCTCTCTCTCTCTCTCTCTCTCTCTCTCTCTCTCTCTCTCTCTCTCTCTCTCTCTCTCTCTCTCACTCTCCTAAGCATTTCCTGTTTTCGCTAACACCTTCCAGCACCCCCCCGGTTCTCCGGCTTGGTCGACGGTGGTAAACATGAACGCCAGTCCAACCCGTAGGAACAAGACGAGACCGACGCCTGAAATGCTGTGCTTCTCCCACCCTCCGAGTACGCGGCACAGCTGCTGCAGACTCTCCCTCCTCCTCCCACCACGCGACACAGCTGCTGCAGACTCTCCCTCCTCCTCCCACCACGCGACACAGCTGCTGCAGACTCTCCCTCCTCCTCCTCCCACCACGCGACACAGCTGCTGCAGACTCTCCCTCCTCCTCCTCCAACCACGCGGCACAGCTGCTGCAGACTCTCCCTCCTCCTCCCACCACGCGACACAGCTGCTGCAGACTCTCCCTCCTCCTCCTCCCACCCTCTCACCACGCGACACTGACTTGATCGTTATAGGAATGAGAAAAGAACACGGAAAGCAGGGAATCTATTTCAAACAATTGTTCTACCAAATTTCCTCATTGAGCCACGTCACATACTTCCTCGGGGGGGGGGGGGTGATTATCCAGACTCTTGTGTGATTATCCAGACTCTTAAGACGCACATGGCTCTCGAAGCCTTTATTTTTTTTTTTTTTCATTTTTTTCTTCGCACTTTGCGTCTGTGGGTTGAGAGGGAGCACAGAACTAAGTGGGGGAAATATGGTGTGCCTGTAGCCTCTCTCAGAAACTCGCTGGACAACGCATGGAGAGCACGCGTCTTGTCGATCCCACACGAAATGGGAGATGGCTGGTCGATGGTAATGGTCACCCCATGACACGTGACGTCACCAGGACTCGTGTATAGATAAACCATGGGTGCCACACTACCTCCAGGTTTACCCCAGGCCAGGCGTCTCCAGGGCTCGTGTATAGATAAACCATGGGTGCCACACTACCTCCAGGTTTACCCCAGGCCAGGCGTCTCCAGGACTCGTGTATAGATAAACCATGGGTGCCACACTACCTCCAAGTTTACCCCAGGCCAGGCGTCAACATCCACGTATCAGATTAAAACGTGTAACTGTCTCGTTTTTTTTTTTTTTATCTCGAGTACTCACTCTGAGTGGCCGAACGAGAAAGTTCGTAGATTCTTTTTTTTTTTTTTTTTTAATTCATTTAATGTGCCAATGGGTACAGACGACCCTTACTCCCGTTTCACACACACACACACACACACACACACACACACACACACACACACACACACACACCCTGCACGTGCCCATCCTTGATGGAGAGGACGCAGCCAGGGGTTGTAACACACCCCTCCTACACCGCCTGCTACGTCCCCCCCTCACCTTCCCAAGTCGATTTTAGATTCGTGGTGAATGACATGGGAACGGACGCATTCGCCAGTGGGCTGGATACACGTCTTTTGAGGAGTCGTTTCTGATGCGCGTGTTTTCTGTCTCTGTAGAGGTAAAAGGAGAGGGTTATTCTCCCTGATGACATACAAGGAATCGTCATCTCTTGTTGGCATGCAGGTGTGAAGCATCATGATTTCCCGCGAGATTGTAAGAGTTACGGGAATCGCTTCCTCCGGCTCGTCACCTGTGGGAACTGGGGCTTTAGTGTTGTGTTAGCTCGTACCCCGAGGTGACCTCCTGTGCCGTGGCCTCCTCTGTCGTGACCTCTTCTATCATGACCTCGTCTGGCATGACCTCCTTCGTCTTAAAAACCTCACTAGTCGTGAGCTCCTCCTCGCCACAGCATCCCAGCTGACCCAGTCAGTCAGGATCACGTTTTGTAATTGTTTATCTCGCGAGGATGCTGGTGACGTTGAGTGGATGGCTAAGGAGGAAGTAGTGTAGATGTGGCTGGGCCCCCAGTGGGTGGCTCAGTGCGCCCCCCCCATACCCACCCGCTGTACTTTTACTGGTCTTCCACACTTATCACGCTGACCTGTGGTCTTCTTATCTCTTCCGCTATCAACAAATGGCCTAGAATGGGACCCAGTGGTCTGTTGCCGTTTGAATTCCCTTGTATAATCCTCGGTAGTAGTGATGAGAGGTGGGGGTAGGGGGCATCTCTCCTTACACTCTCTCTCTCTCTCTCTCTCTCTCTCTCTCTCTCTCTCTCTCTCTCTCTCTCTCTCTCTCTCTCTCTCTCTCTCTCTCTCACACACACACACACACACATAAACCTGGTGAACCCTTCTCTCGCATCTACACCAGTTCTCCCGAGTGTTTGCGTCGCTTGGTTGTGAGGGCGGGGAAGGTGTGGGAGGTTTGTCCATCACCACCACCACCACCACCACCACCACCACCACCACCACTGCTGGAGGGACACGGCCGATCGACTTCCACCTGTGCTCTCGGCCCGCCTTGGTACCAAAGTACTCACTCCCCTAGTCTGTCCATCGTCCCTCCCCAGGCGACCTCCTTGATTCCACCTCATTTTGGAGAAGGGACTCCTCCTTCTCCTCCTCTTCCTCGTTTTCCTCTTTCTCCTCCTCCTCCTCTTCCTCCTCCTCCTGTGTGAGACGACCATAGATGGCCAGGGTAGGGCTGGCCCTCCCTCGCTCGTGGCGTGCGCTTGTCAGTCACCGCTCACTCCAGCGTGATTGGGACAATGATGAGGCAGTTAGTCAACAAAGCCTCAGTACACAGCAAGCAAGGTCCATTATCCTCCCCTTCTCTCTCTCTCTCTCTCTCTCTCTCTCTCTCTCTCTCTCTCTCTCTCTCTCTCTCTCTCTCTCTCTCTCTCTCTCTCCTGATTGAATGGATGATGCTGTGCGGGGTCGCTGGGGTGGAGTTCTGGGGGATAAGGAGAGACGTTTGGAGTGAGGTTCCTTGACGGGATTACACCCTTTCGTCAACGGACGATGATACAATGTCCCTAGAGGAAAGAATGTGTGTGTGTGTGTGTGTGTGTGTGTGTGTGTGTGTGTTTGTGTGTGTGTGCGTATGGCAGGGTGGCGACGGGAATGGATGAAGGCAGCATGTGTGGATCTGTACACGAGTATATATGTATATGTCTGTGTATGTATATGTATGTATATGTTGAAATGTATAGGTATGTATATACATGTGTATGTGGGTGGGTTGGGCCATTCTTTCGTCTGTTTCCTTGCGCTACGTCACTAACGCGGGAGACAGCAACTAAGTATGAAAAAAAAAGAAATATATATATACATATATATATATATATATATATATATATATATATATATATATATATATATATATATATGTGTGTGTGTGTGTGTGTGTGTGTATGTATGTATGTATATGTGAGTGTCTTCGACTCCCTTGGAGCAGGAAAGAGTATTTGTTTCTGGAGACGTTCGACAGACGTCGAAAATGATTCTCTTATTCAACATGGGCGGATTACAAGATTTGTGTATGTGTGTGTGTGTGTGTGTGTGTGTGTGTGTGTGTGTATTCAATACATGTGGGGAATGGAATTTCTCGATTAGCTATGAACACATATGTATTTTTGAAAGTCCCCTTTGTACTCACAGTCGGACATATTCCCTGTGATGCTCTTGAGTATTGTGCGTGTGTGTTTGTATGTGATTTACAATGTGCATTTTCTTCCCCGCAGGTGCCTTGATCTGGGAAGCCAGCCAGCGCTACTCGTGGTTCTGGGAAGGAAGTCTTCAGGGAAGTTTTTGGCGGAGCGACACTGAACGTTGAACCGATCGACGCAGGAACTCACGATGATGGAGATACGACGGTGACCGTAGCCACATCCCCGATACGATACGGTTCGGAGGGTCGTGAGACGGAAGTTGTTAAGTTGGTGAGCAGCTCCACAGCGCGGCGCCGGGCAGCGCGCGAACCTTGGCTTGTCTGCGTGTTAATCAGCGAGAATTGTGGGATCACGTTATGCCAGTCACCGCCTGAGGGATTTGCGCATTGTGTGCCAAAAACTGTCAACTGGACTTGTGGCATGGGACAAGCGATTAAGCCTCTCCAGTCTCAGTGCCCGCGAGTTCGAATGCCCTTCAAGACCGTCCGTCCATTTAGTGCCTTACTCGATTGATTCCGAGAAACTGGAGCGCCGCCGACAGCTTCGATAAGTATGCTCATCTCAGGAGAAAGAATCATACAACAATCATACAGCCAGTGTACTCCAAAGTGATCATCTCCAGTGTAAGTGCCTCTGCAATCATACAGCCAGTGTACGCCAAAGTGATCATCTCCAGTGTAAGTGCCTCTGGGGGGAGGATAGTGATAATTTTTTTCCCCTTTCCGCGACTGATACTTTTGTGCCTCTTAGTAGGGGGATTGAAGTGAGTTTTCTGGGCAGAGTGATTGGATTGCCGCGAGTGCCTTCAGAGAGCGTCAGAAAAACAAATGCAACCTTGTGTCACCCCCGTAGTGATAAAGTGGACTTGACCAAGGGGAGTTCTCGCTCACCGTCCAATAAGTTACATTTATTCCTTGTTGTTTTGTTGTCTTTTGTAAACGTATTGATAAAGTTGTGGGAACCATGACGACCGCTGAGGACGTCCTTAGTGTCTCGCGAGCGGAGGCTGTGCCCCTCGCCTCCAGGAGCGACAGGAATGCCTCAGGCGACGTGGAACCAGCAGATAGCTCGTCTGATTCGGGCTTCAAGCTGAAGAAGGAACTGGGGCTGATGGATGGCGTGGGCATCATCGTGGGCATCATCATCGGCTCCGGCATCTTCATCTCTCCCAAGGGCGTGCTGGACTACAGCGGCAGCGTTGGGGTGGCGCTGGTGGTGTGGGGAGTGTCTGGGATCCTGTCCACGGTGGGAGCCCTATGCTACGCCGAGCTCGGTAAGCCAGACGTGTCTTTCATACCATTTCCCTGTGTATGTATCTTTAAGTGCTGGATTGAATGGCTGTGGACAGGTGTAGGTCGGTAGGCCAGAATCCATACAACACGAGAGAGAAAATAAAGAGACGAAAGATTGTTACTTGGTTGGTTGAACTTTTGGCCAATGGGCTGCCAAGGTCACTAAAGCCGTCATTATAACTATCAGTCGAAAAACCTTTTCCACCTGAGAGCTTGTAAAGATTGTTCCAAGACTGCACATACTTACAGCATATATATGGTCCTCGAGATTATTGGGATGTAGATCAGAAGTGGTGTTCCCCAGTGTGAAAAGATATGCTATTAACGTACGCAGCCTGTCCAGTAGAGGTCTCTTAAAATGCCAGTAATAGGCTTCCCTCATTTGTCTTTTCATGAACACTGGCTGGCTTACAGATGATGGCGTTCGCACCCTGGCGGTGAGGACCTTAGAGAAGATAAACCATTTCACATAATTATACGTTATGCTGGAAGCTCCAGTCACGGACAGATGTCCACACCGAGGCTAGACTTGAATTGTAATGTGAAGAGGTTTAATGCGAGTGAGAAATAAGAAAAAGGACTGAATCTTAAAAGATTTGGTAGGATTTTGTTTTTAAGAGAGCTAAGTCACAGGTTGTTTGAAAAGATATATGTTAGAAAGTTGCAAAGCTTCGAGATGTAGGTCAAGAGATATCGAAACAGATCACCCTTGAGTTACCGACGGCCCCATCGTAATTATGGGACAATATGACTAACTGACGGGAGCAATAACCAAGTAATAACTGTAGAAGAGAGAAAGTAAATCAGCATTTCGGTGTAGGGCCTAGTGGGGTCGGAGGTTGTGAGGTTGAGTGACAGAGTTGATAAATCGAACGGCTTCATAAGACGTGGGCATGACGCATTAGTAGCAATCTTGTTTAGTTAAGGTACCAAAAAAAAAAAAAAAAAAAAATCCGAGGGTTTGCCATTGGAGATTCCGAATTCCCTCAGAAAATGTATCGCGCGAGGTTCCATACAATCAAGGGAATTGTGCGCCCAGACCTGAGGAAATCAAAAATATCCCCTTTGATACCAGCGCTCAAGTAAGATAAACACAAACACGATTAAAGTTTAAAGGATATTTATACTACGCTCCCAATACCTCAAGTGCATTGACCCTAGTGAGTAAGGCGAAGAAATGAGGAATAAGGAAGCCGACAGTAGGCGGCTGGTTAATGGGGCGCAGCAATAAGTTTGGATTAAGTTTAAATTTGATGGCTCGTTTGTGGGGGCGTCCGTTGGTAATAAAGGAGAGCGTAGCGAACCACAAAGGTAAACTAATGTATTTTTCTCTTTTTTTTCATGAGAGGTTGGTGTTAGGGCTTGGCAACTTCATAGGCAGTTCTCTCCTCGTTCATGACACAAAGTAGTGACTCAAATGAAGGATGGTGGAGCCTATAATCTATTTGTTGGTTTAATGGTTCCACTTCTGTGTATCTGCTTCCTTTTTTTAATGTTCAAGCTCACATATCTTCGATTTTGTGTGTGTGTGTGTGTGTGTGTGTGTGTGTGTGTGTGTGAAACAAAGGTATTTTACGATGTTCGTTAATGTCATTGTCAATGAAATTTGTTGTTAAGACGAAATTTTCAGCATGCTGTTGGAAATCGTATCACTTTGTTTAAAAGTAAGCATACAGGTTCGTTTCTCGTTAGCCTAATTGACATTTAGCTTTAATCGTGGTATCTGCCGAATAACCGTTCAATAAATAAATAAATATATATATATTGTGTGATCGGGGCCTGAACATGCAGGAGGGTGAAAGGAGGGCAAGGAATAGAGTGAATTGGAGCGATGTGGTATACAGGGGTTGACGTGCTGTCAGTGGATTGAATCAAGGCATGTGAAGCGTCTGGGGTAAACCATGGAAAGCTGTGTAGGTATGTATATTTGCGTGTGTGGACGTGTGTATGTACATGTGTATGGGGGGGGGGGGTTGGGCCATTTCTTTCGTCTGTTTCCTTGCGCTACCTCGCAAACGCGGGAGACAGCGACAAAGTATAAAAAAAAAAAAAAAAAAAAAAAATATATATATATATATGTATATATATATATATATATATATATATATATATATATATATATATATATATATATATGTATATATATATATATATATATATATATATATATATATATATATATATATATATATATATATATATATATATATTGTAATGAAGCGCTTATTTATATAAAATACTAATATTGAAGCTTCACCGAGCCGACATATACGAAGCGAATGATCTCAAAATGTTTTAAATATGTCATTATGTAAAGACGTATTTATGGTCCATAATGAACCTAAACAATATTTCAAACTGATATTCGTATTCTTAAGGGAAAATAATCCGTATACTGAGGTTTTCAAGCAAATCTAGTATCCTGAGGAAAAATTGCAGGTTCAGGGAAATATATTTTTAGCCAAAAATTTTTCGTTTTGAAATTTAATTACAACATAAATGAAGCATTTCTCCACTTAAAATAATGGTAGAAAATATACAATTGTTTTCCGAGCCGACATATAGAAAGGAAATCATCACAACTATCTTAGAAATATATTAACTTAAAGACTTAATTACAAGCCTTAATGAACCTCAAATAACATTTCAGCCCCAGATTTGTATTCAGCATGAAATATTGTCCATTTGCTTAGGTTTTCGAGCAAATTCCTTATAACTATAGCAAATATTGCAGATTATAGTTCAGGGTATTTTTAAGAAAAGTTAAAACTGAAATATAACGAAACGCTTCTGTACCTGAAATATTTTTTGGGAAAAATAGATCAGTGACAATTTTAGTTCCGTGGAACAGTTTTATTTGTATATAAGTTTTATTTATCAAGAAGTTTTGTGGAGATATGTTGGCAGCTGCCCAAACTGCCCTGCCCTCGATCTGGCCATGTAAAATGTATGACAGACAACGAGTCGCGCTACGTTAATAGTACATTCCGTACCAACTAGTTTCCCATTCTCTCCATCCCACTTAGAGACGAATGATTGGAATGTTGTGGAAATGGGCTCCTCCTCCTCCGTTCAGTCAGTGATACCCTACCCGAGGGTATATATATATGGGTTGGTGAAGCCTTCCATTCCTGTGTTGGAGTCGGTGTCTGGTGTTGCTTTGGCGTCAGACGGAACGAGGTCACTTTGTATCGACTGGTACAGGCTGTTGCTGTCAGCTTATTGAGGTTCTGCTGTGTGTTCAAGGACGGCTGTTGTAATCATGATGTACGTGTATGCGCGACGTACTGAATAATGCATTATTATACGCGGTATCGTTTTTTTCTGTATTTGTTAGTCACAGAGGGGAACATGTAATACCTTGTATTACCATATAGGAGTCTTTCGATGTGTCGTCATATTCCAGATTTGAAAGAAAATATTGGTTAACCTGGAAAACTCTGTGAACAATTACTTGAGTCTTTTTTGTTTGTTTGACTTTAGCAGGTACATTTCTTGCAAACCTCACTGTAGCGCCAATTCTTCATGCTGAAAACATATTTTGGGTTGACACGTAGTTTGGGGGGAGGTCATTAACTTCTTTAAGTATGCAGTGATCACGAGGTTAAAACAATTTCATAATAAAATGCTTGATACCGTTTTTTCTAGCCATCGACCGGTGGAAGCATTATGATGTATTTAACATTATCTTCTCAGGTATAAGAGTTTTTCATTGTCTTATTCTAATTCTGAACGTAAAAGTTTTTGGCTTCAAAAAATACCAACACATTTTGCCTATTTTGTGCGGAAAATAGATTTGGGTAAAAAACCTCGTCTTGGGGTTTATTTTGTATGCTGAATACAATTTTTGGGGGATGAAACATTGTTTAGGGGTTCCTTAGACGTTTGATTAAGAATTTAATTGATTACAGGATTTAGAAAAATATCGTGATTATTCTCTTAATATTTCTTTTGTATCTGTGCGCCGGTGGAAGCTTTAAATTTTTCACATTGTCTTAACAAGTAATTAAGTACAGAACCCGTATGTTATATTTCAGGTATATTTCAGTCATAGGAACCTTTCATTGTTACATTCTATTTCTTAAAAGAGTAACAGCATTTGGCCTAAGAAGTATGCTAAGGCTGGTAAAACATTTAATCGTTACTCGTAAAAAAGTTTATTATTATTATTAGATATGCGTGTCTGTGTTTTCAATGTGATGAAGGCCGGGTCCAGTGCCTGCGTCTCGTACTGGTCAAGGTTGGCCTGCCCCAGACGGGATGGGATGTGGTCTGCGGGCGTTAAACGTTACCAAACGAGTAAAGTCTAGGCTGTGAATGGATCTCGAGAAATAGGTCGCAAGGGCGAGACCTAAATGCCACTTGTCCAGTAGGAGAGAGAGAGAGAGAGAGAGAGAGAGAGAGAGAGAGAGAGAGAGAGAGAGAGAGAGAGAGAGAGAGAGAGAGAGAGAGAGAGAGAAACCTGAGCGTTAATCTTCGTCGGTAATATTTTCATCGCATGCGAGAAATTTGCCAAATGATACGGCATGCCAGTTATTGGAATCTGTCAGGAGAGACACGATAAACTACAGTTCCTTTTGATTATTTGCAGGTGTTCGAAAGAGCATGGTAATCACATCATCAGAATACAGAATAAGTACAAGTAGGTGTCAGTTTTTCGTCAGTTGATATACGTCTCTTCGTTGCATATCAGTTGTTATTTTCCTTTCTTGTAGCTCTCCCGATAATGTGATTATCACACGAAAGCGCACTTTGGAACTTATCGTGTTTCATTTCTCCGTGGACTCGTAGGAATATATTTGATCACGCGCTCAATTGTGATCCTTTCCTATATATATATATATATATATATATATATATATATATATATATATATATATATATATATATATATATATATATTTTTTTTTTTTTTTTATACTTTGTTGCTGTCTCCCGCGTTTGCGAGGTAGCGCAAGGAAACAGACGAAAGAAATGGCCCAACCCCCCCCCATACACATGTACATACACACGTCCACACACGCAAATATACATACCTACACAGCTTTCCATGGTTTACCCCGGACGCCTCACATGCCCTGATTCAATCCACCGACAGCACGTCAACCCCTGTATACCACATCGCTCCAATTCACTCTATTCCTTGCCCTCCTTTCACCCTCCTGCATGTTCAGGCCCCGATCACACAAAATCCTTTTCACTCCATCCTTCCACCTCCAACCTGGTCTCCCTCTTCTCCTCGCTCCCTCCACCTCCGACACATATATCCTCTTGGTCAATCTCTCCTCACTCATTCTCTCCATGTGCCCAAACCATGTGTGTGTGTGTGTGTAATCAAAAAAGGAATTTATCTGAGAGACCTCGACGAAAATTTATTTTGATTTACAATTTCCCAGCTAAATTATATATTGGCAGGGTGTTCTGAACGCCAACTGTACGTACATCTCATTCTTTCCTTCTTTTTTATCTTTTTTTTTCACCTTCTGCTATCTTCTGTTCATCACCATCTTTACTATATCTTCTGCACCACCAACAACAACTCTTCTAGTGGGCCAGTAATAATAATAGTCAACGAAGAATTTATTTTGTCTCTTTCAGTGGAATTAAAAAATCAGAACTAGAACAAACAACTTCGCAAAATATGAACTCGTTCGAGCTTAGAAAAATAGAAGTGTAAAAGATTTAGAACTGATTAGTATGCTTACTTTACCTTCTAAAGATGGAAATGTTCAAAAGGTCTTGGCTCACTAAATGTCATTAATTGAGAGCAGGCAGCTGCCGAGAGACAAGGATCCATACCAGGTGAGAGATCTGGCGAATCTAACAAAGACAGTGACTTCCATTGGCTGGGCCAAAAGCCAGATTATTAAAAACGGCTCAAGTTACTCGTACCCTGTACGCAGGAGTGTAGACGCCAGGAGTACTGCATTAATTACACATAATCTAATATCAAATGTCATTTCCTATACCTGTACACCAAGATTATTCCGTACTAGCATGATAAAAACGGCATATTGTGTAGGATATATATATATATATATATATATATATATATATATATATATATATATATATATATATATATATATATATATATCCCTGGGGATAGGGGAGAAAGAATACTTCTCACGTATTCCCTGCGTGTCGTAGAAGGCGACTAAAAGGGAAGGGAGCGGGGGGCTGGAAATCCTCCCCTCTCGTTTTTAATTTTCCAAAAGAAGGAACAGAGAAGGGGGCTAAGTGAGGATATTCCCTCAAAGGCTCAGTCCTCTGTTCTTAACGCTACCTCGCTAACGCGGGAAATGGCGAATCGTGTGAAAAAAAAATATATATATATATTTATATTTATTATACTTTGTCGCTGTCTCCCGCGTTTGCGAGGTAGCGCAAGGAAACAGACGAAAGAAATGGCCCAACCCCCCCCCATACACATGTATATACATACGTCCACACACGCAAATATACATACCTACACAGCTTTCCATGGCTTACCCCAGACGCTTCACATGCCTTGATTCAATCCACTGACAGCACGTCAACCCCGGTATACCACATCGCTCCAATTCACTCTATTCCTTGCCCTCCTTTCACCCTCCTGCATGTTCAGGCCCCGATCACTCAAAATCTTTTTCACTCCATCTTTCCACCTCCAATTTGGTCTCCCACTTCTCTCGTTCCCTCCACCTCCGACACATATATCCTCTTGGTCAATCTTTCCTCACTCATTCTCTCCATGTGCCCAAACCATTTCAAAACACCCTCTTCTGCTCTCTCAACCACGCTCTTTTTATTTCCACACATCTCTCTTACCCTTACATTACTTACTCGATCAAACCACCTCACACCACACATTGTCCTCTAACATCTCATTTCCAGCACATCCGAAAATCAGGGGGCACTGCGCATATTCTGGTAAAATAGCACAAATACAGAGGGCCCAAGGTTAATTCTTTGCCGGCTGGCAAAAGAAACATTATGGACCAGTTAGTGGTTACCTCAGCTGAGAACACTTTTAACAAATCTAAACAGAATATATCCGCTCAGCTGCGACGGGGTGGCTAAAGTTCTGTCCTCTAAAGTTTTAATAATTTTACCGTAATATTTCTGGATTCTTTAGTCCTGCCTCAAGTGAAAGGCTGTAGTGCTTGAAAAACTAGGTTGACACAGAAACAAAGCTTTGATTCATTCTAAAGCATGTATTTTCATTCCTTAGACAACACTCCGTATTTGGGTGTAGACACGTTGCTTACGGTATCAGACCCATGGTGTTGTTGCCCGTGTTGTAAAACAGCTGTGAGTGCAGAACCGTGTTGATATGTCTGGTAAACAGGTTACCTTGAGAACTTACTCTGTGAAGAAACACTCTGGATATATCTTATTCAGAATGACTTCACTCGGTAACAATCGGCATTTACCTTGACGTTTGTCAACGTAGTCCGACGGCAGCGTGTATGTTGACGTAGGGGTAAGAACAAAAAAGAAAAAAAAACTAGTCGTTACAACTTGATAGTTGATGGTGATCATGTCAGGCTACCGTGGGGGCCCATAGCCATGGTTTTAGTAAAAATCCTTTGATAGACATTAATGACCTATCTAAGCCAATGGACTGCCAAGCATACTGTGACCACTCGCTTTCCTGTAGGCTTAGGAAAGGCCGCGAATATTCTCACATTTAACATCTAAGTCTACTAACAGTATCAGACATAATGAGACATGCATCCTAACACCTGCTAATCATAACCAAAGCGCTCTTAATTCATAAGTACAAGGGAAATCTTGTTAATGCACTTAACTTATTGACATGTTCAAATAAACAACACACTGTAATTCCTGCTGCACAGGATAATACTGACGTGCGACTCTGCTTAGTCACTGATGGCAAAAGTTCAGTTAAGGCAGCATTAATTGGTTACACACATTTAACATCTTCCGTTCAGGTTGGTCAGTGCGTGCAAGGGGATCCAAGCTGATTGGCACTCCTCGCCAAGCGACGGCCAACGTTCCCCAAGTCAGGTCGGCCTTGTACGTGCACTATTCACATAAAGCATGATGCGCCCAACGTACGGCCCTGGTACAGTTCACAGTTTCCGTCCACAAACTTCTAAGATTCTCCTTAGTCCCATACTGCCGCACGGCACGACCCCCTTTCACTGATGTACTGGTGCACAACACGACTCAACTGGTGGTGCCCTATTGAAATTGAAGTTGTCAGTGTCTCTTGCTGACATATTATTGACTCGTTACTCATACAGGAGGACGAGCCTTTTACACTTTATAGCATCCTGTGTAACAGAGCGAGGTATGGCTTCCTGGGATTCCTAGATGTTTAAGCTATAACCCCCGGGCTAGGCAAATTATCTTGTCTATGTTGACCTGATGCTCACCGACCCCTTCGTATGTTTCCGCGTAATGTGGATGTTATTTATTGTAATACCAAGGCAGTTGTATCAGTACCTTTGGTTAATTGCTCCACTAATTGTTACTATGATGTTCCTTAGAATCAAAAGATTTATTGACTATCAACTAAACGATTTTACAAGAATATCCTTAATCAGTAATATCTTGATGCGTGATGAGCCGTGGTGGTTGATAACCCTGACGACAGACCTCATTGGGGTTCGCCTAATGTTTACACAACACACACAAACTTCTTTATCTCCTAGCCTGTTATGTATATATATATATATATATATATATATATATATATATATATATATATATATATGTGTGTGTGTGTGTGTGTGTGTGATTTTATTGACCTGTAAATAATTAGGAGAGAAGGTGAAGAAATTACCTGTATTGGAGCATGTAAGTACGTCAGGAAAATTTTTCCAAGATACACTTTCGTACAGATAGACTCACGAGATGACCGAGATTATTTACCCTTCATGAATGATCAGTCTTCCTTTCTTGCCGGGCTACATATTTTCTCTCCCTTAGGTATATGTGGTTTTTGAACTGTGAGTGCTGCACAGTCCTGGACACCATTCCTCGGTGTTGAGGAATCAGCATCTGTAAAAGGCCAAGGAATTCTTAGGCGGTTGCAATGATTTTGTCAACTGCTTTCTGAATGGTGTCGTCGGGAGGGATGTTTTAGCAATGGGGTGCTTGTATATAGATCATTCTTGGGCAGTTCATCTTATTCCATGGTGTTAGTTAAGGCAAATCGCCGCAGAACCTTGGGGTTGCGGGTGCATCTTTGTTGTAAAGTGGTTCTTGAATGGTAACGCCAGGAAGCCTACTTTCCTTTAAAGTGCCTCTTTGAATTGTGGCAATAGAGAATGTGGCTCAAAAGTCAGCTGCAAGGCCAGGCTCGTTTACCACGCGTTGATGCCTCATAAATTTGTACGATGTCTGCCTGTGATATTCTCTCTCTTTTTATCATATATATATATATATATATATATATATATATATATATATATATATATATATATATATATATATTTCAAACTATTCGCCATTTTCCGCGTTAGCAAGGTAGCGTTAAGAACAGAGGACTGGGCCCCTGAGGGAATATCCTCACCTGGCCCCCTTCTCTGTTCCTTCTTTTGGAAAAAAAAAAATTATATTATATATATATATATATATATATATATATATATATATATATAGAGAGAGAGAGAGAGAGAGAGAGAGAGAGAGAGAGAGAGAGAGAGAGAGAGATGTTAAAGGACTCCACCTACTTGAGGTTACTCTGTGAATGAACAAAAAATTTTATCTTTAGCGGGTCTGTATCATCGTCAGCTGATGGAATACAATAGAGTTCATCCTGTCTCTGCTACTGGGTGTAGCGCAGTCTTGGACTGCTGGAGCCCCTGGAAAAGGGGGTCCGCCTGGATCCTTTCTAAGAAAGGGGTCGTGTGGCAATTGTTAATGAGTAAAGTATATACTGAATGTTAATGTTGTGGGCAGGAAAATTGAAATGAAGTGGATTTGCGGGTTGTATGTACTGAATGTTCATGTGACTCAAGGAGATTTTCAGTTACCGTTGTCTCAGACTAGTCCTGTTTTATAGTATATTTCATGAAGGATGATGATAGGAAAGCTTAAGGTGAGAGAAGTCATGTAACAAAAAATTAAGGGTGCAATGAAAGCTCTCGTGAATGGAAAAGGTAAATTAAACAGTGTACGTAGGAGAAGCTTGCATGAAGAATACTTATCCTAAATTGTGAAGGTATGGATGTGTAACTCAAGCTTATATAGGTCGGAATAGGTCACTTATATTATAAGAGCTATAGAGACTGATAACTTAGTATATTTGGAAATAGGAGGCTAGAAGGAATGATGCGAGATAGAAACAAGATTGTAAAGATTGTTAGGATAGAATGACCATTTACACTGGTAGGTGATAGATTGTCAGGGAGATAGTACAGTAAAAGGTACAAGGAGGAGGAATAGATTGCATATGAGATATACATGCAGTTAGGGAAATGATTTGGGTTAGGGATTTCAGTGGAAGATGCTAGAGAAATGGATTAGAGATCATGTGCAATTGAAGCATCTTAAGTGTGGCTCGTGTGAAATAGTCCGTCTTGTTTGTTGCAGCAACTTGGCGAGCAAAGTGAATGAGTATGATGCACTCTCATTAGTGTAGAGCTGTATGTTTCCCAACAAACTGAACAAGGGCTGAGGGTGTTTTTTTAATTATATAGGAATCTGTATGTTCAGTACATGAATGATCCAACCCCATTTGGGAATGAATAAAATATATGCTGAGGTCGACCACTGCTTGCATTGCCACTGTCACAAAGCAGCCTATTGGAAATGGCTTTATTGTTTAGAATACGGAGAATCCACATGAAAATTCCAGGTGCCTTGGTTCCCAGTTTTCACTTAAAAAATCTTTCCTTTCTTGACTTAAAGCGATTGGCGGATAATAGATATGGAATGTAACCGAAGGGATTTTCATAAATGCAGAGAGAAAACAGAGTAAGCACTTGCAATTATAGGAAGCACAATAAAACAACCAGTAGAGGAATTCAACAAGTCTTGACTACTTAAAGGAGCAGCAGTAATACTTGGGTCCCATTCTAGACCAAGCTGTGGAGGTACACAAGTGAAGATGCAGTTAGGCTGTCGTAATTTGTAGAAATGTTTTAGTGATACTAGAAATAAGTATTAGTTTTTATAGTTATATAAACAGTGATAATGATCATAATGTGACTAACGGTAATGATAGTGATTGACTGGGTATTTTATTTTAAGGATGTGCATAACCATTACATATTTATGAATCAAACACAGCACAAGACAGAAGCCACCCAAATAAAACATTTTTAAAGATGATTTTGTGTTGAGTTGAGTGCTACTAGACTTCATAGCTGTAATTTCTACCCTTGTCCAGGTACAATGATTCCTAAAAGTGGTGGTGACTACGCTTACATTCATGAGGCCTTTGGTCCTCTGGCTGCCTTCTTGTATCTGTGGGTGGCACTGGTCATCATTATGCCCACAGGGAACACTGTCATTGCTCTCACCTTTGCCAACTACATCTTGCAACCTGTCTTCCCAGACTGCGAGGAGCCACCAGATATTGCTGTTAGGCTGATAGCAGCTGTTGTTATCTGTAAGTACAACATAAATTTTTTTCTTTTGATGATTTTCATCTTTGGGAGAATTTGGATTTGCTTTCCCTATGAATAGGGTTGTAAGGGGAAAGAAGTCAGTTGTTTGCTGATTATACAGCACTAGTGGCTGATTTGAGTGAGAAACTGCAGTTGGTGACTGAGTTTGAAAAAGTGTACTAAAGGAGAATGTCGAGGGTAAATGTGAATAAGAGCAAGGTTATGAGGTTCAGCAGGGTTCTGGGACATGTTAGTTGGGATGTAAGTTTGAATGGAGAGAAATTGGAGGACGTGAAGTGTTTTAGATATCTGAGAGTGGACCTAGCAGCAAATGTACCCATGGAAGTGGAAGCAAGTCATTGAGTGGGGGAGGGGGCAAAGGTTCTGGGAGCGGGAAAAGAATATGTGGAAAGAGAGAACATTTTTATCTCGGAGAGCAAAATTGGGTATGCCTGAAGGAATAGTAGTTCCAACAATATTATAAGGTTGCATTGCATGGGCTGTCTGCTGCAGTATGCTTTCTCAAGCAACCATGGGGCCAAGCAGTAGTTTGCTATACTTAGCATTGATATTGCCAAGTAGACCAGAAAACAGATCAGATCATTTATAACAATCTATGTTATTTTATTTTCCCATAATTAAGAAAGTCCATTCCTCCTACACCAAGCCAGTCTCTGCACATGAAACACTTTTGATCCAATCCAGTAATATTTCTTCTAATGAACACACAGACATACTCATGAATCACTACTCAAAAATCAGTCTCAAACCAATCTCACCCTTAAATAGGAAAGTCATGAAAAACTTACAAAAAAAAATCCACCCTAAAATAACTCCTCACCCACTGTTTACTCCCACTGACAAGTGGTGCAATTGAAACCTTAAAGAACTCTCCTTCAGCAGGCTCTGGCAACATTTCAGACTTTCACATAAAACAGTTTGGACTAATTATAATCCATGTAATCACAAATATCTTCACCCATTCGTGACTGACCAAAATCCCTAATATCTAAAAATTTTCATTGTAACTGATCCTAAATCCTCCAATCCACCCAGTTCACCCTCCTTTTACTCTCCTGTATCACTTTTATCTTTGGTAATTAAATTCTTTGAAAAACTGATCCGTAACAGAATCAAAAAATATCTTTCACCTTCACAATATACCTTTAGATCCAGTCACCAGTACCACACTACACAGACCTAACATATCCTTCTATGGAAGGCTTCAACCAAACACATCCCACTTCAAACACAGTATTAATAGCAATAGACATCAACAGACATCAACACATCCTTACGTAAAAAATATGCAACATAACCCTACACTTATATGAGTTTTATTTTCTACTTATTGACAAGTCATTCATTAAAAGGTTTTCTAGGTATTGAAACCCTTTTGCTAAGCAGGGGCTAGATGTACTCATTACTGTAATTAACTTGCATTCTTTTTGTGTATTGAGAATATTCTTTATTATTTCATGAAATGTATGTTAACTTATTAAAGCTTTTTATTTGGCATTATTTCATGTAATATGTTCGGTCTGTGCCATTATGTCTTCTTTGCCAAATTTCTGACTTTCTGAAAAAGATTGAGTACAGTGAATGTTGTTAAAATAATTGCAGAAGAAAATCTTTGAAATACAATATTTCACATTAATGTCAATCTGATTTAATTAGATATTGATGTGCAGTAGCTACATTTGATAAAATGCTCAGCACTAATGATTATAGCTATGAAACACCAGCAAAAGTAACTAAAGTTATGAATAGTGTATAGTTGAGAGGTTAACTTATAGTTAAATATATACACAAAATGCTTTTAAGAGATCAGGATTTCACTAGAATAATAACGTAAAAAAAATTACCAGCACTGATCATACCTGTATGTTAATGTTCCATATTCAGGTTTTTTAACATGGGTGAACTGCAGTAATGTGAAATGGGCAACGAAAGTCCAGGATGTGTTCACAGCTGCCAAGGTGTTGGCCCTTCTTATAATCATTGTGGCAGGTTTGTACCACCTGTTCACTGGCAACCTTGAAAACTACCAGAAACCCTTCGACAAGACTAATTGGGATCTAGCTGCCTTTGCCACTGCCTTCTACCAGGGCCTCTTCTCCTTTGCTGGGTGGTAAGATGTTATGAGGCATCAATTTCTGCCAGTTGTCTTTATCCTACTATATGTAAATTTAAGCCATTGGAAACATACCTTGGTAATTTTTTCATTTAGCAATACAGAAATTTAGCAAGATAAAGGCAGTTAGTTATTAGTCGTATCAAAATTATCTATGCTGTTTATGATTACAACATAGTTTTATTTCTAAATATTCTACTTATTAACATAAGGTATTTTTCCTGTATTTATAATATTTTTGACTTCGTGCTCCATTATTTAGAGGCTTCTAATGAGTTATGTGGAATTTTGATTAATGGAAAACTGTCTTTAAGGCTAAATGCACCTTATATTAGTGTGGGAGCCTTTGTTCATTCTTACATACTGGAGACAAGTTGATGATATGTATGAGTGATGTGAAGGTCTGTATGCACTTGATACAACCCATGTAAATGGGAACAGAATAAAAGGTAATAAATAGTATGTGGATGAAAATTCTTTGTAGAGCTTTTTACCATTCTTTTTTTTTTTTTTAACTTTTCACCTGGTTTTTTCTTGAATGCAAACAATAAAAGAGTATCTCTAAACCAATACATTTCTATGAGGCACCTGATTAAGTGTGCCTCTTAGAGGCTTTCATTTTGAAACTGTCATTCTCAGATATTTAATTTAGCCTTACGCACTTTAGAAAAAAATTTGAAAATGTTGTTATGTGCACTTGAATTAAATTGCTCTTGATGCTGTGTTGAAAAATAGTTGTTTTCAAGCAAAATTATGAATTTAACAAAGTTTGAGCTGTTGTGCCATTTTATATGGTGAAATTATCAATTAAAGTAGATTGATTCTTTTTCATTGATATATGAAATCATGTGAAGAAAATACTCAACCTATAGTTTTATTACTAACAATGCCCTGTTTGATGATGAGAAGTTCCTTTGTTGAAATAGAAAAGTAGTTATTATACATGAAATGTATTTTTTCCCCAGGAACTACTTGAACTTCGTTGTAGAGGAGCTGAAAAACCCATACAGGTAATTAAAGTTTGGTTGCATACTGTCCTTATTATATTCATTTAATAATTCATAATTGCCTAAGGACCTCCCTCTATTAGCTCCTGAAGCTCCAAGATTGTGCTGCTTCCAGTAGCAGAGAAATGATAAAACTTCTTTGGAGTGAGAGAGCCTTTGATGAGCCTCTACTTCCTTTCATGATATAGCCTTGCTAAATTTTTTTTTTTCAGTCATGGTATAACCACAGGCAGATGGAGTCTGGTAACACCTATGATTGATGTGGATAAAAAAAACATTATCAGTTCTACTCTGCATCTAAACCTCACATATAACATGTATATCCAAGACATGGGTATCATTTTGTAAATTTATTTGTTGTATGTTAGTTTTAGTTGCAATCAGAGTAGGACTGATAAGATTTTATCTTCTGTTTTGTATTTGTTTTGACGGTTTGTGATAGAATTATACAGGTATTTTGATAAATTGTGTAGGTTTAGCATTGTCAGCCAAAGAGGTGATGGCTGAATGGCATTACCACTTAGGCTTCTTGAAATAATGATATCTTTATTCCCTCCCATTACCTCCCTCTGCTCATCTCACTGATATGTGCAGTTATGTCTCCATACCTGCAATGTCAAAGATGCATCAAATGATATCAGCAGATGTTGAATATTGGATAAAGTATCTTCCATTAATTAGCATGTATACTGCAGAGCAAACTAGGTTTCCTATAAGCAAATTGACTGTTTTAAGATATTTACGGGTATATCGTAGGTGTACTACCTGTCAGTACTAAAACCAAGTATTTATTTCAGAAACATCTGCTTAGTATGTAACATACCAATATGAAAGATATGCAATTTTTACTTTTGAAGACCTTGAAAGCTTTCAAGTTTTAGAACGAATTTCCATTGCTGTTAATAAGATAATACTTTGTGTAACCTATCCAATGGAAATCAACAACATTGTTTTTCAAACAACATTTCTTTGCACATTTTTTATGTTCCTTTTTGCATTCTGATTAGGTTGACATATGGAGTTCTTACTAAGGTGTTTTCATTCCTTGCCATCTCCAAACTGAGTTTCAATGATTTACTGGCAATGCCTGACACCTGTTAAGGTGTTGTCCTTAAATCTGTCTCACTATAGTGAGCATTGCTCATGTTCAAAGGCTGATAACAGTGCCTTAAACTTTTACAGTGCATGAGTTTTGCAAGTGCTGTTGTGATTGCTTCCGATACACAATTGCATATTGGTATGGCACGCATCTAGTAGCATAGCATTAACCAATCTGTCATAAGTGAAAGTGAGTGTTACCTTGTAGAGTGGGTTAGGAGTGAGATGTCAAGAGGGATATGCTCATTCTTATGCAACTCCATGCATCCCACCCTCGACCCCAACTCCTCCGTGGGTTCCATTTTATTCCCTCCTTGTTGAAATTACTTTCTGTATATTGTTTGAGAAACGTAAAGTTTTGTTTGTTTTGCTTTGCTTGGTTGGATGTTTTGGAATCATTTGTTTGTCATTAGACACCAGTACAATATTTATATATCTTTTTTTGTTTCTTTGCACTACCCTGCTACCTCACTAACTCAGGAAACAGTGATCAAATATGAAAAAAAAGGTATGTATATATATTATATCTAACTGCATCTCTCACCTTACACAGGTAGTGTTGGGAATACATTTAAAATGGCCTCATTTACACACACCTCTCACTCGCTGTCATGAAGAATTGTTTACTGAAACCATAGCCTACCATCCACAACCCTTTTTTATGCTTAGGTTTGCCTTGACACTTCTCACCACACACACACACACATGTGGGGCCTGGATATGGATAGGGAGTTGTGGTTTCAGTGCATCACACTTGACAGCTAGAGACAGTGTGAACTAATGTGGCCATTTTTGTCTGCTTTCCTGTTACTACCTTGCAGGGGGTGGCGATGCTGTTTCCTGTGGGGCGGGGTTGGCGTTAGGGATGGATGAAGGTGAGTATGGTCCTTTAACTCCAATATGCAACACACCATTTGTAATACAGAGGTTGTACTTCTCTAATCAGGTGCTCGGTTGTCTGGCACGTTTTGAATCTGCCACCATTAATTATTAGTTTGTGGATCTGCCAACAGGGCAGCTCTAAGGTGCCAAAATCTGTTTACACTGCAGCGGAGCTAATTAAGTCCTATTATTTTCTTATATTTAGCTGTAGTTTAGCCCTTTAGGATGTCATACAAGAGGCCAAGAGGTGCAGAAGATGGTGCTGGTGCTAATAAGCATAAGCATAAATTAGTTTCTATACTTGAAAAGGTGGAGTTACTGAAAAAATTAGATAAAGGAACTTTTATAAGACTTGGAGACAATTTCTGTGGTCCAGCAATGAAAAAGTCCCATGGTTGCTGGGTTAAAGAGATACAACCTGTACCTGTAGTAACATATATGATATATCAATATTTTTTTTTTTCAGAAGCAACTAATCATGTAACTTTGTCATTCCATATAATGGCCCCTTTTTTCCACAGAAATTTACCTCGGGCCATTATGATTTCAATGCCACTTGTAACTATAATCTACTTCCTGGCGAATGTGGCTTACTTTGCTGTTCTTACGCGTACTGAGATTCTGTCTTCCAGTGCAGTGGCTGTGGTGAGTAGCTTAATATCAATATCCAGTTCATTGCCTTTGTGAGGTTTTAGATATTGTTTTTTTTAATATAAATTCAAATTTCTAAGAAAATTTGTTGGTAAAGTTAATTACTAAGATGCTTTCTTTTGAGTAAGAAACCTATTATTATTATTATTATTATTATTATTATTATTATTATTATTATTATTATTATTATCATTATTAATAGGGCTTTGGTTGATAAGCTTAGTAATTTGCAGTTGAATTTGTTAAATGGCTTTATATTTGTAATGCCTCTGTTTAATTCCATAATCATCCACATATAGAGACATGTTGCTGTAATGGTAACTATGTTCTTTTATTGGCTACTTTAACATGGAGAATTTTGGTTTTATGGCATTGCAGGAAGTACTTAAGTATATCAATATATTCTCTTCAGAGAAGATGCAGATCTTTTCATCTAAGGGTGTGGGGGAAAATATCACATTTTCAGTGTGTTTTATACGCCTATTAACACCTTGGCTTGTGTATTTAAGGATCAACTGCTTTAGCATTTAATAATAAAATGGTGATGCTGATGTAAGTGCTAAAAGGTCAAAGGCACCCAACTTGGACTCTTGAATGCCCATTTTGATGAGACCAAGTACCGTAGGTACAGAAAGCCTTTATGGGTAGCAGAAAGTAGCTGTCAATTTTAGTGTCACAGGATCTGTTTACCAGTACATAGACCTTCTCCAATGAAGTATTTTTATACTTGGTGCTATAGTATCCTATAAATACCTCTAGCAATATTTTCCTAGTACTGTAATGGTTATTGTAGAAGTGATCCCTTCGTGTGAAAGGGGCTCATATTTATGTAGTGCAAAACTTAGCAATATTCAGAGAAAAAACTGAATCTTGGGGTGTCGCAGACCTCAAAAGTTTCAAAGCAATAAAATGTATTATTATTGCTGTTCACAATTTTTCAGATATTTCACAAGTGAGAAAAAGATAGTTGTTAAAGCCTTAAGGAGTTGATAGGCTCGCAAGATTCTTATAGATTGATTAAATACTTAAGAAATGATACATGTATTTGTGATGGGCACTTTGGATTGAATGATCAGAGTTGTATACATTATATGCATTGTCAGAATTTGCATATCTTTAGGCATTTTGAACAAAGAATCTTTTCTATAGAAGTACAGTATGTGTAATTCATGAATGATTAATTGTGCAATTTTGTATTGATATTGTTTTGGCCACAAATTTTTGAAGACCTTATGGATAAGGACAAATTTCACTTATATGAGAACTTTTATTTCAGTCATTTGGTAATCGTATGCTGGGTGTAATGACATGGACAATGCCATTCTTTGTAGCATGTTCAACTTTTGGAAGTTTAAATGGTGGCATTTTTGCCTCTTCAAGATTGTTCTTTGTAGGTGCTCGACAAGGCCACCTACCTCAGATCCTAGCACTTATCAATGTGAAAAACTTCACACCAGTGCCATCTCTTATCTTTCTGGTTAGTATAACTATATTTACATATATTGATGTATAACATGGTAGAGTTGAGACCCTCCTTTTTACAATTAAGATATTTGCTTTATGATTGAAGGTTAAATTGGCATTGAGTTTCAGGATGCTTAGTGTGTTGTTGGGGTTTTATGGAGTAGTAGCTTTTACTTGAGAAGAGTAAGATTGTGATTTGTCTGTTATTTGTTGGGTGTTTGTACTGGAGCTGAGGGGGTTTTGGGAAATTGTCTGTATGCTTGCTCTGAGTAGTCTTATAGAGCAGCTCTTTTCCCAGCCCTCTCCATTCTCTTCCTATAGACCTTGTATCACCTTATGCACACCACTCATATTCAGATGACCTCACAATCACATCACAGTACCCTGACTCTACCCAAGCAACTACAAACATGCAACATGGGCTCACTCAGAACAGAATTTACGTGGGCTTTCTCAGAACAGAATTTCTATGTATCCATTTAAATATACCATCTATCCTCTTGACCCCTAACACATGAATCTAACCTCCACTCTTACAATACCATGGTTAAGTACTCCAGCTCAACAAAACTCCAAACGTATGAGGTATCACATATGACACACATGATGTACACTCTCAACATAACAAACATCAACACAAAGGCCCATAAACAAGGTAAATGCCCTAAGAACACTTAACTACCAGATCTGGACAAGAAAAAGAATTCCTTAGTGTCCTCTATAAACAGAGTATCCACATCACCCAAGACAACACCTCACTTGCAAAGCATCCACTGTCAAAAACAGCTATTACACAGTTGCAGACCACCGAGAACAGAGCACTTAGAACAATCATTGGCTGCCTAGCAGTCAAATATTTAACGCCTGCATAATGAATCAGATGTACTTTCATTATCTTCATACAGGCAATATGCTCATCACTCAGTTCTTTACGGCACTTCTTAACCAACTACCAACCCTTAAGTAGAAATGAAAAGCTTAAACCTGCTGCACACTTCAGCAACCTCAACCTACAGATTTCTTCTTCCACAAGACAAACAAAACTGTGTTAACAAAATTTATATACCTCACTGAAGCAGGGGGTATCAATGATGTTTCCTGTGGGGCAGGATAGTGCCAGGAATGGATGAAGGCAAGCAAGTATGAATATGTACATGTGTACATATGAATATGTCTGTGTATGTATTTGTGTATATGTTGATATGTATATGTGCATGTATGGGCAATAATGTATATATATGTGTCCATGAGTGGATGGGCCATTCTTTGTATCCTGAGGCTACCTCACTGATGCAGGAAACAGTGATCAAGTAAAAGAAGAATGTGTGGAAGGTGAGAACATTATTTCAGAGAGCAAAAATGGGTATGTTTTAAGGCATAGTGGTTCCAACAATGTTATATGGTTGCGAGGTGTGGGCTATAGATAGGGTTGTGCAGAAGAGGGTGGGTGTGTTGGAAATGAAATGACTATGTGGTGCTCTTCTTTGTTGTACAATTTTTTGAACTTTTGCTGCATTTTTGCATTCACCATGAATATTCCATTTCATCCACTGCTTTATTACTGTTGAAGTATATCTCCTTTTCTTGTTTATTTTCTTACTCATTTTTTGTGTGCCCAAGGTAATGACTTTCTACCTGTTTCAAAGAAATGCTTTGTACTTGTCTATCTATATCTCCTACATTTCTGATTCACAAAGTTTATGCCTGATAAATAGACAGATAAATAGACAAAAAGAGGCTGTTGATTGGAATAGTAAGCATGAATGCCATTTTTGATTAGATTCTGACATATAGTAGTTGCAGATGATCAGAATTATAAAAATCCATAGTCAAAAACTAGTAAAATTGTCAGCGAGATTTGTCACTACTACCAGTGCATGCCATATTTTGACGTGCTTCATTCTGATTTTTGTAATAAGTTTAATGCATATGTATTACAGGGACTCATGACAGTATTCATGCTCATAACATCAGATTTGCAAGCCCTTATTAACTACATCTCATTCACCGAGTCATTGTTTATTCTGATGTCTGTTGCGGGACTGCTTTGGCTGCGATACAAAGAACCAAACCGCCACAGACCCATCAAGGTAAGACAAGGGTGACTTTGTGAATGCTGTATATATGTGTTTTTGTATTTTTCCCATATTCATTTTCCAAAAAGAACTTTTCTTTATTAATAAATTAAACTTCTCATATTACCACAGCATACTTTTCATGTGGATATCCTCTGTAAGAATTTAATTATGATACCAGTTTTAGATTGGAAAATGTAAACCTTTTTGAAGAGTATTTACATTATTCATCAAAATTTTTCACTTGAAGATGTAAAAATAGTTGCTGAAGTTTATGGTGATATTGCAGTATACTCTTCTGTGCTTCAGATGTTGAAGGCATGTATGGGATAGATTATTATTATTATTATTATTATTATTATTTTGCTTTGTCGCTGTCTCCCGTGTTTGCGAGGTAGCGCAAGGAAACAGACGAAAGAAATGGCCCAACCCACCCCCATACACAATGTATATACATACATGTCCACACACGCAAATATACATACCCATACATCTCATTGTACACATATATATACACACACAGACACCTACATATATACACATGCACACAATTCACACTGTCTGCCTTTATTCATTCCCATCGCCACCTCGCCACACATGGAATAACATCCCCCTCCCCCCTCATGTGTGCAAGGTAGCGCTAGGAAAAGACAACAAAGGCCCCATTCGTTCACATTCAGTCTCTTGCTGTCATGCAATAATGCCCGAAACCACAGCTCCCTTTCCACATCCAGGCCCCACAGAACTTTCCATGGTTTACCCATGGGATAGATATGTAAACTTAATCTGCCACATTAGTCGTTATCGTTTTCCATTGTTTAATATTCATGACTTTCAATGTTTAAGATTATGTCTTCCCTTTAAGTGTACGAGAGAAAATAAAGATTTCATTATACTTTAAATTTTAAGCAAATGACATTGGTTTGTAAGAATAAATGTCTCATGTCTTATTTTTCTTTTAGGTTTGGATTGGATTTCCTATTTTGTTCTTTGTCATCTGTCTCTTCCTGGTGGTTCTTCCAGTTATACAGAGACCCATTGAGCTGGGTGTTGCCATTGGAGTAATTTCCATCGGTATCCCTGTCTATTTCTTCGCAATACACCGAGAAGAAAAATCAAAGAGGTTTATAAAGTTCATGGGTAAGTGCGAGGTTTGTAGAAGCAGAAAAAGCAAATTACTTGGGAAATATCTGAAAACAAGAGATAGAAAGATGATACAAGTTCTTGGGTGCACTTTAAGAAGCAAATAGATATGGAGGACTTATAGCCAGGTGCTAGTGCCTAATGTTTAATAAAATGGCAGAAATGTTGCAGGATGTTGAGAGCAATTTTCCAATCAGGAGATCTGCAGATACAAAATTTGATGATTAAAGAGTAAAGATGATGAAAGTATATACAAAAAATAAGTAAGGGTATTTATTTTTGATAGTTCTAAGCCAAAATACCACATAATTTTGGATATGTGTATCCACTAACTTGAAGAAAACATACAGTTTATAAGTTAGCTAGGTCATTGGGAAGAATGTATGAAGATGGAAGTCTCTTAAAGACATATGAAGAAAACTACAAGACAAATGTGGTTAAAAACAAATAGTAATGGAGAAAATCAGGTCTTTTTATATAAGAAATTTTAGTCTGCTTATAATATCAAAAACTGACCATGTAGACTCAGTGGTTGGGATATCAATTACTTCCTTCCATTTATACTCCTATACCCCACATAACAAAATAGGTACATTCCTGAATAGTTGAATGTGAAGTATAGTTTCAGTAAATGAAATGAAGTTTTCCATGGAATCCCATAATGAGCTTCCATGGTGCATTGGTTAGCATCAATGATTATGAATCATATTTAGGGCTACCAAGATCTGAATCTTGGACAAGACAGTTGACTGAAAGCCAACTCCATTGTTTATCTACCCCTGGTGTCTAGTCAGTAAATGAGTAGCTTACCTTGTGTGGGTTGGCGATATATGTATATAGTTTCAGTGCATTACATATGACAGCTAGAGGCTGAGTGTGAATGAATGTAGACTTTTTTTTTTTTTTTTTTTTTTTTTTTTTTTTGTGGCACTACCTCGCTGAACCAGGGGGTGACGATGCTGCTTCCTGTGGGGCAGGGTAGTGGCAGTACAAACAACATACAGAACTTACATGAGCACTCACAGGTGTTCAAGCAACAAAAACATGAACAAAGACAGCAAAATAGCAACAGAGATACTTCCTGTCTCAAGAAATGAAACCAAAAACACTGTAACTACAACAAACAACTCCATTACAAGCAAAAATATAAGAACACGTATCAGCCCCTCAACAGTTGTATGAACAAAAAAACATGAACATAAAAAACAAGAACAAAGACCAAAGTTGACATGTATTAAGCTAAACCCAATACTCTTATATCAACTTTCACTTGGTAATAGCATAATTGACTAATAGCTTTCCCTTCAGTCTTTGTCTTCATTACTCTCACTTTGTCTATTGACTTAACCCCTTTATCCATCTGTATGTCTATTTCTTTCTCATTTTACCCTTCTTTCCTACTCTGAGTCTCCCTTCCAACCTCCACCTCTTTTACTCCCTCCCCATCCTCTCTCTCTCTCTCTCTCTCTCTCTCTCTGTTTTCCCATCCAGGATGTTCTCAGAGGGTGGGGAGAGAGCCTTCCTTTGCTATCCCTTGCTGCTACTTTTTTTTTTTTAAGCCAAATACCACACTTGGACCTTGGGTCTGTTTAGTTGCAGCAAATCCCTTTTCATGAAGTCATAGACTCGTCAGCAGTATTAGCCAAGTATTTCCACTCATTATGTTCATTGAAAATCACAGTCAACATTTACAGGAGTAAGCATTCATTCATTAAATACACAACAGAGGTACATATCATATGCTGTGTACAGATTTATTACTCGGCAAGATTTACATTAATGCATGTATTTTACTTTTTTTCAGACAAGGTCTTGTTTGTGTCTCAGATGTTGTCAATCAGTCTACTTGAAGAGAAACAGGACTGAGTGTGGTGTTGACATGCAAAAAACTGTTGAAAGTGTTAAGATATTTAAACCCTTCTTATCTGTGAAAGGGTTGGAGTATTCCTTTGCAATTTTCTAGATTATGTGAATAAGTTAGATTACATACAGTTTATCAGTTTATGTATGGTATTGTAAAGTATTTGGAGCTGACAGTACATATGCCAAGGATGGGTGGTTGTTCGGTTCAAACTTTCCCTCACCCACTTATCTAGGCTTCATATATTCAACTTGGGTGTGTGATGTCATCCAATAATGATTGTCTCTGTGTTTACCAGTACAGTTTTGCTTTTTCTGACAGTAAAAAGAATGCATACATCAATGAGATGTACAACTTGGTTCTACATTGGTAACTGAAACGTATTACTATCTTCATGTTTAGTAATGAAATCTGTTCAAAACATATGAATTGAATTATAAAAGTAAACAATTACTAATCATCATACAGACCTAAAGCTAATGTAAGGAAAACATAAAAAAGGTAAAGGTATACAAAGGGTTTCATTGATAAGAAGTGCTTGAAAAGAAGCATCCAAACCTGTACAAGTTTTAAGTTTATCCTAAAGAATCTTTTAAGCTAAACTTAATTATTTAAATAAAAATTCTTTATCTTGCATTACTTATGTCTTGTTTAAATCATAAGATAATGGAAAGACACAAATAAGATAGTCTAGAAAGGTATACAGTGTCATAAATTGTCAAGTTTAGATTTAAAGACAACAGACTGAAGCTCACAACCAGGACAACAGGGAAAAGTCTTTTCCTATTGTTAAGTGTTCAGGAGGATATTATTTTTATATGCTGTAATAGTGTCAGTGGAAATGTTATGGAAATTAATATATTTTGTAAAATGGTATATTTGAGAATGAACTGTCAATCTCTATCTGTATTATGTATGCCTTTTCATGCTGTCACAGCAGTGGGGCACAAAAAAAAAAATCTCCCCCAAAGTTTTGTTTACTGGCATCTTAACGATAAGTATCAAAGTTCTAACAGAAACACTTAAATTACATGCAGAACTAATAAACATATTGGTTTAGTTGTCACCTAACAAAGCTGATGCTGTCTGCTTATAACAGTGTGTGAAACAAAAGTAGGGTTGCCTCAGTAAGTATACACAAGGAAGAGTAGATGCAAAAAAGCACGAGACAAAACCAATGAAAGAAACAGAAATGGAAGAACACCAGGGCCTCGAGTTGCAACATTTCAGACTTATAGCACTTTAAGTTACTGTTGTATCTTGTCAGTGAAAATGTTATGAATGTTAATATAGTTTTAATAACATCTGAGAATGAACTATCCATCTCTATCTGTATTATCCATCTCTATTATGTATGCCTTTTCCTGCTGTCACAGCAATGGGACACATAATCTCCAGAGTTTTGGTTACTGACATCTTCACAATAAGTATTAAAGTTGTAAGTGCAACACTTCATATATGTGCTGAACAATCAATTAAACATATTAGGTGCAACTTGCTTATACTAAGAAAACAGAATGAGGGTTACCTCAGTAAGTATACACAAGGGTGAGTAAATGCAAGAAAGCATGGTACAAAAACTATGAAAGAAAGACAAATAGGAGTACATCAGGGCCTCAAATTGTAGCACTTTGATTTGCGATGCTTCAGACGTACAATACTTTAGAATTAGTGAAAGTTGTAAAGACCTACATAACTATCCACAGAGTTGTGAAAAATTAGAAAAAAAATCATAGTTTTTCACCTTTATATTTGTAATGTCTAAAAAAAAATAATTTTGTTAGTCTGAGGTATGCGTGTACCTACCATGCATATATTAATGTCATATCAAAATACCATTTGGTTTGTGTCCCACTACCTAGCACAATACATTCACTCGAGTTCACTATTTTCCCAAAGATATTCGGGGAAACACAGATAATTCAGAAGGTGATGTAGATAATCCTACTGCCTCTCACTTTTCCTCCTAGGAACCCTCAGTCCACTCCAACAGGAACTAAAAAGCCTTCCTGACCATGTTTAAGACAGTAGCTTTTTCAGTAAGTTTACTTTGAATATCAAGTAAATTACATCACAACAGGTATCCTGGAACATAACTCCATAATTAATTGAGGTCCTGGTGTATGAGCTTTGATATGAAAGATTTTACTGACCTCCATTCTACAAAGCCCTTGTCTAAGCCATTCATGACCTATGCTATTATCTTTTAACTATTTATATTTTTTTATTTTGCTTTGTCGCTGTCTCCCGCATTAGCGAGGTAGCGCAAGGAAACAGACGAAATAATGGCCCAACCCACCCACATACACAGGTATATACATACACGTCCACACCCACAAATATACATACCTATACATCTCAATGTATACATATATATACCCACACAGACATATACATACATACCCATGTACATAATTCATACTGTCTGCCTTTATTCATTCCCATCGCCATCCCGCCACACATGAAATAACAACACCCTCCCCCCTCATGTGTGCGGGGTAGCGCTAGGAAAAGACAACAAAGGCCCCATTCGTTCACACTCTAGCTGTCAAGTAATAATGCACTGAAACCACAGCTCCCTTTCCACATCCAGGCCCCACAGAACTTTCCATGGTTTACCCCAGATGCTTCACATGCCCTGGTTCAATCCATTGACAGCATGTCGACCCCGGTATTCCACATCGTTCCAATTCACTCTATTCCTTGCACGCCTTTCACCCTCTTGCATGTTCAGGTCCCGATCACTCAAAATCTTTTTCACTGCATCTTTCCACCTCCAATTTGGTCTCCCACTTCTCGTTTCCTCCACCTCTGACACATATATATCCTCTTGGTCAATCTTTCCTCACTCATTCTTTCCATGTGACCAAACCATTTCAAAACACCCTCTTCTGCTCTCTCAACCACACTCTTTTTATTACCACACATCTCTCTTACCCTATTATTACTCACTCGATCAAACCACCTCACACAACATATTGTCCTCAAACATCTCACTTCCAGCACATCCACCCTCCTGCGCACAACTCTATCCATAGCCCACGCCTCGCAACCATACAACATTGTTGGAACCACTATTCCTTCAAACATACCCATTTTTGCTTTCCGAGTTAATGTTCTCGATTTCCACACATTCTTCAAGGCTCCCAGAATTTTCGCCCCCTCCCCCACCCTATGATTCACTTCCACTTCCATGGTTCCATCCACTGCCAAATCCACTCCCAGATATCTAAAACACTTCACTTCCTCCAGTTTTTCTCCATTCAAACTTACCTCCCAATTTACTTGACCCTCAACCCTACTGTACCTAATAACCTTGCTCTTATTCACATTTACTCTCAACTTTCTTCTTTCACACACTTTACCAAACTCAGTCACCAGCCTCTGCAGTTTCTCACATGAATCAGCCACCAGCGCTGTATCATCAGCAAACAACAACTGACTCACTTCCCAAGCTCGTTCATCCACAACAGACTGCATACTTGTCCCTCTTTCCAAAACTCTTGCATTCACCTCCCTAACAACCCCATCCATATACAAATTAAACAACCATGGAGACATCACACATCCCTGCTGCAAACCTACATTCACTGAGAACCAATCACTTCCCTCTCTTCATACACGTACACATGCCTTACATCCTCGATAAAAACTTTTCACTGCTTCTAACAACTTGCCTCCCACACCATATATTCTTAATACCTTCCACAGAGCATCTCTATCAACTCTTTCAAATGCCTTCTCCAGATCCATAAATTTTTTTTTTTTTTTTTTTTTTTTTTTTTATACTTTGTCGCTGTCTCCCGCGTTTGCGAGGTAGCGCAAGGAAACAGACGAAAGAAATGGCCCAACCCCCCCCCTCCCCATACACATGCACATACACACGTCCACACACGCAAATATACATACCTACACAGCTTTCCATGGATCCATAAATGCTACATACAAATCCATTTGCTTTTCTAAGTATTTCTCACATACATTCTTCAAAGCAAACACCTGATCCACACATCCTCTACCATTTCTGAAACCACACTGCTCTTCCCCAATCTGATGCTCTGTACATACCTTCACCCTTTCAATCAATACCCTCCCATATAATTTACCAGGAATACTCAACAAACTTATACCTCTGTAGTTTGAGCACTGACTCTTATCCCCTTTGCCTTTGTACAATGGCACTATGCACGCATTCCGCCAATCCTCGGGCACCTCACCATGAATTATACATACATTAAATAACCTTACCAACCAGTCAACAATACAGTCACCCCCTTTTTTAATAAATTCCACTGCAATACCATCCAAACCCACTGCCTTGCCGACCTTTCATCTTCCGCAAAGCTTTTACTACCTCTTCTCTGTTTACCAAATCATTTTCCCTAACCCTCTCACTTTGCACACCACCTCGATCAAAACACCCTATATCTGCCACTCTATCATCAAACACATTCAACTATGTCCTCATTTATATGGAGGAGACGATGTACATACAGCCTCTTAGTTCACCCTCACATGCATCCTCAGCCAATGAATTGTGAGTGAAAGTAAACATGTGCTTTCACATTACTCTAAATATTCATTTTTCATCGTGCATACTAAAGTTAAGATGTCAAGTGAAACACCAGAACCACTCAAACTGACTCTAATGAATCAAAGATCATTCTTCTGGCATCCTTTCTGAATTATCTTCCTGCATCTGCTTGTCACTTTAATGGAACACCTTTCTTCTGTATCTTTAACTTGGCTACCATGTATTTCCTCACCCATCTGTCCACTGCCATACATCTACCTGGCCAAATCATCTTAAAAGGTTCCCACATACATGTTTTCTGTAATTCAAATATACTACATAAACTATCCATTTGTATTACTCTCATTTTTGACTTGACTAAACCTATGGGAACTAAGATATACTCACAATCAAAGGTGAAAAAGCTCTCCACCAGTGCATGCTTCTTGAACACCACTAATCAATACTCCCAAATAATAATTTTTTTTTTCCATTTGAACTTCACTCCTAAATAATAATTTATTTTTCCATTTGAACTGATATTGCACAATGATGACCCATCTTTTTCAGAAGCAAGAATCTTGATCTTACTAGCATTTTTTTATTTCAGCATATTTGTCTCATTCTCATCTAACTCTCCGAGTTATTCAAAAAGAGTTAACTTCCATTATCTTCATCCATGGATTAGCAATGTACTACATAGTCATCCAATCTTTACCAAATATCTTATAATTCTCCATCAAGCAAAATAAGAGAGTTGCGGTAATATTACACAGCTTTGATGCACTGCCACTTTTTTTTTTCTATTACCTATACCGCAATATACTCTCACCACAGCACTACTTTCAGTGTTAAAGTATTGCAGTCTTCCATTTACACCACAGACAATCAGAATTTCTCAGTGTGTTTTCTTATATTATGAATACAGCATATTCTTCAATGTCTTTCTCTACAATCTTTGCCTCTGCATGCTTAATTTGTACAAATCATGTTTTGTACAACTTTGTACAAATCATATGTTTTTTCTAATCTCAATTCCATTTTTTAATTATATGGAGAGATAGTAGTCCTTTTAAGATTAGTCACATTCCTACTGTACTGCTTGCCAACACAGCTAAGAAGATGCACTCCTTATAATCAACATTACTACCCTTGCACTGGACCATTCAGTGCTTTCATGCTCTCATCAGGAACATGATAATTTTTTCATATTTCCATATATTTCACAAATCCATTCAGGTACATTTTTACTTACTCTCTTCACCATCTTACTCCTTGCTTCATCAATACCTCCAGCTTTTCCATTTTTTATCCTCACTACCTCTGCAAAATTTTGCTACCTATAATTCTACATCTTGACCTACAATGTTACTGCTCTAACAGACGCATTTCTAAAACCATCATGCACAATCAGTTCTTTATTCTCGCCATCTTTTTAAAAACTTTATCCTTTGTCACATGCAGTCTCTCAAGCTTATCTCATGTACCCCTACTTCTCATGTATCTCAATTTCTTATGATAATATGAGAGCTTGTTATTCCAAAGATTTTCATTTGCCCCTCATTTGAGATATAAATTTAGAGATTTTATTTGCATGCATCATATTTTTTATTATTTCCTATCATAACTCTGACACCTGTTCCCTAATGGAATTCCCTCAAAGGGGTAACCATAGCAACAGAGTCTCCGTAAGTAGTGAACTCCAGTGCCACTTTTTAACCTTTAGTGACACCCTTAACAGGCCATCGGCAAATGGCAACTCTAGTGCAGTATTTGCAGAGGTTTCTACTGACTATTGCTCCTGCCTAATGTTCCTACCTACTACTTTTATCTATGGTCCTAAATAAAACTCTTCCTAAATGTTCCTAACACCTTTTTTTTTTTTTTTTTTTTTATACTTTGTCGCTGTCTCCCGCGTTTGCGAGGTAGCGCAAGGAAACAGACGAAAGAAATGGCCCAACCCCCCCCCCCCATACACATGTACATACACACGTCCACACACGCAAATATTCATACCTACACAGCTTTCCATGGTTTACCCCAGACGCTTCACATGCCTTGATTCAATCCACTGACAGCACGTCAACCCCTGTATACCACATCGCTCCAATTCACTCTATTCCTTGCCCTCCTTTCACCCTCCTGCATGTTCAGGCCCCGATCACACAAAATCCTTTTCACTCCATCTTTCCACCTCCAATTTGGTCTCCCTCTTCTCCTCGTTCCCTCCACCTCCGACACATATATCCTCTTGGTCAATCTTTCCTCACTCATTCTCTCCATGTGCCCAAACCACTTCAAAACACCCTCTTCTGCTCTCTCAACCACGCTCTTTTTATTTCCACACATCTCTCTTACCCTTACGTTACTTACTCGATCAAACCACCTCACACCACACATTGTCCTCAAACATCTCATTTCCAGCACATCCATCCTCCTACGCACAACTCTATCCATAGCCCACGCCTCGCAACCATACAACATTGTTGGAACTACTATTCCTTCTCCTATTTTCTGGGAGATTCAGTGTCCTCTAAATTGACTTCATTTTATTACCATGTTAAACTGTCGGTGGACAACAGGGTACAGTGCGATGACTTTACTGTTTACTAGTGCAATGACTTTACTGTTTATCAGTGGGAATAAGATATCACATGTTACTAACTATCACTGAACAAATATTTGTGGATGTGGATGACCATTATTAAGCGAACACTGAACTCAGTAATACTTAATTTTAGCATCAAAACTTATAAATGGATTTACTAATATATCCAGGAAAACTGGGCTCAAACAAATGCCAGTAAATAAGTCCTCTTTTTTTTTTTGTCTTAGGACTTTAAAAAAAAAACAGGATTTTTTTCTGGCCTCTTAAATAAGTTCCTATTTTTAATTCAGTAAAATGTAGGTATTAATTTATTAAAAAAAAAATTGTATTGTTGTGGTACTTGGCATTCTTATCTTTTATAATATACCTCTACTTTCATAATTATTATTGTTCAGAACCTATGCAATCTCATGCCCAAACATTCATATCTACATTACCATATTTGGGTTAAGAAAGTGTCATGATTCAATACTTCCTAATGTGTGGCAAAAATTCTATAATATATTTACTAAAATGATACAATGAATGCTTTATTGTTTGATGTTATGTTTGTAACTGAAAAACAAGTCAGTAGAATGAAAAATCATAGGATTCAGTAAAGGTGGAGAAAAGTTCTATGTTCTCATTTAAATGGAAAGTCTTTGTCTGAAGAACAAAATAAGGGGCTCAAGTACAGTATATCTAGAAATAAAACAAACCAAATATTAGTTAAGCTTGGGGAAATAGATTAAAGAATTACAAGCAAAGAAAGATGTAATGGATGGAGGAAATCTGTATAGATTAGAAAATATTTCTAGCTTTGACGTGAAAACAATTATAAAATACTACATGTAGGTGTTCTGAATACAGTTCTAGTACTGCAGTAAAAGTGGCAACATTTTTAGGGGATGGATATGTAAATTATCAGCCAAAGAATGAGAATGCCTATGGATAAAAAGTCTCGGTGTCATAGTCCTGCATGAATTTATTCCCTTAGTTGGATTCCAAGATGCAAGTAAACTTTCAGCTATTACATTGATTATTTTTAAAAGAAAATGTGTCAATATATTCTACAGTAATTATTAGAAAAGGTTTGTGAAAATATTAGAATGGCTTGATACCCACATTTCACAATCCAATTTGTGCTACATTCCAGTGAATCTGACAGCATTCCTCTTTGAGGCAATGCACAGGCCTTTTGGCAGAGTAGCAACTAGCTCACATACTCAGTGAATCATGCCTACTCTATCAACTATTATAACCTATCTTAAACCCTACCCTATGTTAATACTTTATACCATAGTTATCTTTCTATATCCAAGATTATGGAGTACATTTATAAAGATGCTTCAAAAAAAAAAAAATTAGGAATCAGTCAAATCTGCATACCCAAGAGGGCTATAAAGGGGAAAAATTGTTGTATGGGAAACAGAGTTCAGGTTCCCCGTGTATAAAGGAAAATAGAGTTAGTTCTCAATAAGGCTGCTTTGGTAAGAAGAGTATCTTATTCATTAAGACTATCTCATTATTTTTCAAACCCAAGCACTTGTTGACATTTACTGTTAACAAATTGTTATCGACTAGCAGCTGTTTCTATTATTATGCCATGTAGACATACACTAATGCAGCTTATAGATCAATTTCAAAATAATTTATCTATGTGAATCAGATGCTATTTAACAAATGAATGTCCTGATGCATGTTATATGCCAAAAATGATGTAAAGTATATACATTAAAGACAATGAAAAGACATAGATGGCTTAAGTTTAAAATACTGCAAATGCACACAAATGTATCAAGCTACAATGGTACTAGATATGAACTCTGGAGAAATACACAAAAACATTTACTTTCATCTGTTCAATAATCTTATTAAGTTTTATTTTCTTATTTATAAAACTGGTTTCAAACTGCATTTCAATATCACTTTCAAAATGATATATACAGAGTACAGTATTTGGATTTGTGTACCATGGTTAGTGGTTTAGGCCAATTTCTATATGTCTTATTTTTCTAGATACTATGCCTGTCCATACTTCCAAACATCTTGGATGCTTAATAATCCAGCTATTTATTTTTAGTATAAGTTTTGTGCGTGTGTGTGTGAACATGATTAAGGACAATGTACCTAAAAGAAACAATTTCAGTAAGTGTAGTGTATGAGTATTACCATACCTCTTTGAAATATATGTTATGTACTGTATTATTTTTGTAAATCAGTACATTTTCATTATTCAACACAAACTGTAAGATATAATTTGACTGTTTTACAATATGCTTTCTAGCTGAGAATAACATTAGAATTACTCAAGTGTTATACAGCTGATAATAATCATTTGATCAAAGAAAAATTAGGGTTGGTAATTTATAGCTGTTGCCTCTGCCTGACACATATGTACAAAACCCCCTTCATATCATGATAGTGCAATGTTACCTTGTTCCTCAGCTTTGAGCATTCTTTTTTGCTTATCTTCCTACAAATGTTTTATAAATTACCTAGCTTCTCTGAATTTGTCAGTGATTTTAATACCATGTCTTTTATGGTTTCCTTTTCCTTTATGTACCCTACGTACTATGATTTGTATTAATCCATTATTTCTGAACATACATGTAAATATTTGGGAAAGTTTTCAGCGCTTAAGAATTTTTTTTTACAGGTAATAAAAAATGAACAGGTTCATAGCTATGTGTCTGATTTGAAATATTACCTTCAAAAATACCATGATGTGTAAAATTTTTCTCTGCATGGGTAAATTCATATAACTTTTTGCCAAGGACGGGATGAGGGATATATTTTCCAACATTAGCTTTGAGATATAAACCATTTTTAAATCAACTTTCTTATCTTTCATACTTTACTACCAATTCCCACATTAGTGAGGTAGCACCAGGAACAAGTGAAAAAAGGCCACTTTAACACACATCTATTCTCTGGCTGTCCTGTGCAATGCACTGAAACAGCTCCCTATCCACAATAAGGCCCAACAGACCTATTCTTGGTTTACCATGGGTACTTCACATGCCCTGGTTCAGCCCGCTGACAACATGTTGACATCCATATACCAAAACATTCCAATTCACTCAATCCCATGCACACCTTACACCCTCCTGCATGTTCAAGCCCCAATCACTTGAAATCTTCCTCACTCCATCCTCTCCTGCATGTTCAAGCCCCAATCACTTGAAATCTTCCTCACTCAATCCTTCCATCTCCAATTTGGTCCCCCTGTTCTCTATGTTCCCTCCTTTTTCTGATACATATATCCTTTGTCAACCCTTCCCCACTATTTTCTCCATATGTCCAAACCATTTCAACACACCCTCTTGAATCAGCTCTCTCAACCACTCTCTTTGTATCACACCTCTCTGTTTCTCTTTTATTACTTAATCAAGCCATCTCACACCTCATACTGTTCTCAGATATTTAATTTCCAACACATCCATCCTCCTCCTCAAAGTCTCATCAATAGCCCATGCCTCACATACATATAATGTGTTTTTTGTACTATACCTTTAAACATACCCATTTTTGCCCTCCAAGACAATGATCTCTCTCTTTCTACACATTCATCAGTGCTCCCAGAATTTTTGCCCCCTCACCCAAGCCATGATGCACTTCCACTTGCATTTAATGGACTAAAAGGGAGGAGGGGTGTCCCTTAATGCCGAAAGACCATTAAACCAAATGTAACCTATGGGCCATTTTTTAATACAATATACAGTTCACACGCTTTTTTTAACTCTATCACTTGATGCTATTTTAAATTGTAATGATTGCAAAATCATTTGATAAATAAAGCCACTTCTGTTTATAACCTGACCGCAAACAGCTTGAGGCAGACAGAATGAAACAAAGCGAGTATACCCCATGTTACCAAAAAGAAGTGCGATATGAAATGAGCATGGTGCAGAATTTGATATTTTTTATTTCTTTATTATTTTTTTTTTTTTTTTATACTTTGTCGCTGTCTCCCGCGTCTGCGAGGTAGCGCAAGGAAACAGACGAAAGAAATGGCCCAACCCCCCCCCCATACACATGTACATACACACGTCCACACACGCAAATATACATACCTACACAGCTTTCCATGGTTTACCCCAGACGCTTCACATGCCTTGCTTCAATCCACTGACAGTACGTCAACCCCTGTATACCACATGACTCCAATTCTCTCTATTTCTTGCCCTCCTTTCACCCTCCTGCATGTTCAGGCCCCGATCACACAAAATCTTTTTCACTCCATCTTTCCACCTCCAATTTGGTCTCCCTCTTCTCCTCGTTCCCTCCACCTCCGACACATATATCCTCTTGGTCAATCTCTCCTCACTCATTCTCTCCATGTGCCCAAACCATTTCAAAACACCCTCTTCTGCTCTCTCAACCACGCTCTTTTTATTTCCACACATCTCTCTTACCCTTACGTTACTCACTCGATCAAACCACTTCACACCACACATTGTCCTCAAACATCTCATTTCCAGCACATCCATCCTCCTGCGCACATCTCTATCCATAGCCCACGCCTCGCAACCATACAGCATTGTTGGAACCACTATTCCCTCAAACATACCCATTTTTGCTTTTCGAGATAATGTTCTCGACTTCCACACATTTTTCAAGGCTCCCAAAATTTTCGCCCCCTCCCCCACCCTATGATCCACTTCCGCTTCCATGGTTCCATCCGCTGACAGATCCACTCCCAGATATCTAAAACACTTCACTTCCTCCAGTTTTTCTCCATTCAAACTCACCTCCCAATTGACTTGACCCTCACCCCTACTGTACCTAATAACCTTGCTCTTATTCACATTTACTCTCAACTTTCTTCTTCCACACACTTTACCAAACTCAGTCACCAGCTTCTGCAGTTTCTCACATGAATCAGCCACCAGCGCTGTATCATCAGCGAACAACAATTGACTCATTAATAAATGTATTATTATTTGCCCATTCTGTTAAATTCAAAATCCATTATATGAGGGTCTGTTAAATCAAGGGTTTATTGTACTATGTTTTTCCAAGCTCAATAGCCTGATCCCTTACCTGAATGGCCTGAGAACAGTTACAGTTGAATCATGGGTTGGAAGAAAAGGTTGTCTTAAAGGAACGGGGGTAAATGCCTTGGCTCATTTATGATATATCATCCCCCATTTACCACACGAAATGAATTTGTTTAATGATATACTTGAATTTTGTTCTGAAAGATTAACGCCAAACACCCTCAAGCCTCCTTATCTCCTTCCTTCCATCTCCTTGTTCTTTCTCTTCCCCAAACTTCTTTCACTTCTGACACAAACTGTTACAGCCACCTCTACCAAGAAACGATCAGAAATTCCATCTGCTGCTCCTCTCAGCTTATTCACATTCAACAGCCTTTTCTATTCAGCTCTCCCTCTCTCTCTTCCTTATGCACAACCATACCTTTATATGTTGTCCTGCAATGTGCCAACACAATGGTCTACTATATGGCCTGCAATTTTGGCAGCAAAGTTTTAAATTCCTGTCTGATGTACGATTCTATACAATATCCACAGATGTAACAAGCACCCTAAAAACACATCTGGAACACATATCACCCACACACAGTCACCCAAAAATTATCTTGTAACTGTTTACATTTTGATTGAAATGAAGTTATTTCATTTATTCATGCAAATAATGTTGGGTTGGGCCATTCTTTCGTCTGTTTCCTTGTGCTACCTCGCTAACGCGGGAGACAGCGACAAAGCAAAATAAATAAATAAATAAATAATGTTGTGTGTGTGCATGTTATACAAAATATGCGTAAAATGGAAAAAACGAAAAAGATATGTATGTGATATATAAGGTATGTGCAAAATCATGGATGTAAAGAAACCATTAAATGTATAATGTGTTTAGGATTATGGAGAAATCATTCAAGAAAACCCCATAATCATCATGTGTATAAATAAGGACCTCCCCTTTCAACTCAGTACCTTTAGACATGTTTTTTTTCCCACATGGGGTGAACATCATTTTTGACGTATGCTGCAGTTTAAAGGTTAAACCTAAAAACACTAAACTTCGGTTGCAGATACAAAGTGCAAGAAGTAACATCAGCTATGTGGTCACAGCCACAGAAGCCATTTTAGGACTGCAAACTGAAGCCAAAGACATAAATATAACGATTTTTGCAGACCGGATGACTAACCTATTTCTTAATCTTAAAGTGGACACGACAGATACAAATTTGCACAAGAAGTAAAATGGGCTGTTGCCACAGCCGCAGAGGCCGTTTTGGGGTTGCAAAGTGACTTGTACATTTTTGCAAACAGGATGACTAATAGATCTAAAATCAATGAGTACAGATAAAACTTTGAGCAGAAAGTAATACAAGCTATATGACCATGGCCTCAGAGGCTATTTTGAGGCCACAAATCGAGGCCAAATTGACCAATACAGCAATTTTGGGCAAATAGGATGACCAATTGAGAAGTATCACAAGCTATGTTGCTAAGCCTCAGATACCATTCTGAGGCCAAAGTGACCCCTGTACTAATTTTTGGCAAACAAGATGATCAATTGGTCTCAAACTGATGGGTACAGAGCCAACTTTGTGTGGGAAGTTATGTAGCCATAGCCTCAGAGGTTGTTTGAGACTGCAAATTGAAGCAAAACGACCAAAATAGCAATTTCTGGCACACAGGACAACCAATTAGTCTCAAATTTGTTGGTATAATACAACTCTGCATAGGAAGTAATAATGGCTATCTAGTCTTGGCCTCAGAGAACATTTTAAGGATGCAAATTAAGACTAGGTTGACAAATGTAGCAGTTTTTGGCAAACAGAATGACCAACTGGTTTTAATTTGATGAGTACACAAACAACTTTGAGCGAGGTAACATGCAGTAGTAACCTCCACAGCTATTTCTAGACAACAAAAAGCTGCTTTTAAAAAACCAACATGTACTTTGCGTGAACAGCGGTAATATCATAGAGGTTTTTCAGTACTCAATGTAAAATTTAAAAAAATGCCTGTGGAAGATCTGGGGAGGTCCTGAGGAAGACTTGGGGATGCACTTTAGGAGATATGTTAGAGGACATATGGAAGACCCTGGGGGAACTTGAGGAAGACCTGGGAAGGATCTTAAAATGAACAGCACAAGACATGTTAGAAGACCTACAGAGGACTTACAGAAAACTAGGGGAGGGCTAGAGGAATAACTTTGGAAGAAATGTTTGTGTGTTTGTTTTATACTTAATTACATATTCAAGACCGAACCACTGCACCTAGAGGCACAAAAGTTTGGGTGTAGGTAACTAAGAATCTGTGTATGGCTAAACCTTAAATAAAGGAGAAACTGAGAGAGGAAATTGTATAGGGAAGCAGCATACATAAGTTTAAGAAGCTGTAGGACAGTAGGAAACCTTCAAGAGATAGGGTCCCACAAGCATAAAACTCCATCTCTGAATCATACAAACAGGTAATTAATCAGAAGTCCTCACCTGGCTCTTTCTTCAGTTTCTGTATGGAAAATCAAAATGAAATTGGGAAGAACTTCCAGCCCCTGCTCCTGCCCCTTTTAGCCCTTTCACTTGATGTGCAGGAGATACGTCGGTAGTTTTCTTACTCTGCTACTGCCTAGGATAATATGAAATACAGTGAATTAGGATAAAGGACCTTATGGCTTACGTACTGTCAAGTACATGAGAGATGGAAAGTCTGTTTGTGAATTCAGCTCCATCAACCCATGTGTGTATGAGGTAAAACAGGGAAGACAGATCTAAGCCAGGGAGGGGAATGTGAAAACCACTATGATTGCAGACCCACTGCACTGTAGACACTACTCCCCCTAAAACATAGATTGAAGTGCCTCCCTGGTCAATGCCTGCCTACCTCCTACTGTCGTCCACAAATAGATATCATATATACAGTATACAGCAGTTTTGCCTAAAATACTAGATATAAAAGCTCATCAAAGATCTTTATGTAGGTGCTGACTGTGAGACCTTGTCAAATTACCATAGGATTACTGGCTAAAAGGCTACTGAATCACTGTACACAAATACCTTCAATGGCTGTAATACTGATGCTACAGTTCCTCAGATTAAGATATTTAAGAATTAGTAGTATAAAACAGACCAAAACTGAATATTAGGTATTAATGATAACATTCATAGGAGAAATCATATGCATGAAAGTCTTAATTGTAACATTTGGCTACTGAATATTTACAGCAATCATACTTATAAATCTATAAGGGTACTGGATGTATATAAAAGTCATTCTTATACTGCAAAAAGTTTAGGAGGTACTTTAGGTCATATCTAGTTGGTTTTCCTTTATCTAAAATATAGAAATAGAAATGCCAGATATTATGTAACAGAAAACCCTTGTCAGTACTCCTATCACACAAAGTAAGCATTTTGTGAACGATTCCACAGTATAATCATCTCATGTATTGGCACTGTTAAGTAAGAAATAATGGAAACTCACAAACTGATGCTTGATATCACAAAAAAATTACCAGATGTATTATACTGTCTGTTTGCAAATATACCATGGAAGTTGCCGGACGGAAGATAACTAAACGCCATTCCCTTTTATTCTATGCTAGCTGAGATGACATAAACAACCAACGCAGAAATCAACAGCAACTTAGCAAAGGAGGTTGGATGTCGTCATGGCGTAACTCATCCCACGTTGATACAGAGTAAATTCCACTCATTTTATTATGAAAATCTTACTTCAACTAAACGGACGGGAGCGGGGGGGCTGGAAACCCTCCCCTCCTTGTATATTAACTTTCTAAAAGGGGAAACAGAAGAAGGAGTCACGCAGGGAGTGCTCATCCTCCTCGAAGGCTCAGATTGGGGTGTCTAAATGTGTGTGGATGTAACCAAGATGAGAAAAAATGAGAGATAGGTAGTATGTTCGAGGAAAGGAACCTGGATGTTTTGGCTCTGAGTGAAACGAAGCTCAAGAGTAAAAGGAAAGAGTGGTTTGGGAATGTCTTGGGATTAAAGCCAGGGGCTAGTAAGAGGACAAGAGCAAGGGAAGGAGTAGCACTACTCCTGAAACATGAGTGGTGGGAGTATGCAACAGAGCGTAAGAAAGTAAACTCTAGAATGATATGGGTAAAACTGAAAGTGGATGGAGAGAGATGGGTGATTATTGGTGCAGATGCAACCGGGCATGAGAAGAAAGATCATGAGAGGCAAGTGTTTTGGGAGCAGCTGAGTGAGTGTGTTAGTAGTTTTGATACACAAGACCGGGATATAGTGATGGGTGATTTGAACGCAAAGGTGAGTAATGTGGCAGTTGAGGGAATAATTGGTGTACATGGGGTGTTCAGTGTTGTAAATGGAAATGGTGAAGAGCTTGTAGATTTATGTACTGAAAAAGGACTAGTGAATGGGAATACCTGGTTTAAAAAGAGAGATATACATAAGTATACATATGTAAGTAGGAGAGATGGCCAGAGAGTGTTATTGGATTACATGTTAATTGATAGGCGCGCGAAAGAGAGACTTTTGGATGTTAATGTGCTGAGAGGTGCAACTGGAGGGATGTCTGATCATCATCTTCTGGAGGCGAAGGTGAAGATTTGTAGAGGTTTTCAGAAAAGAAGAGAGAATGTTGGGGTGAAGAGAGTGGTGAGTGTAAGTGAGCTTGGGAAGGAGACTTTTGTGAAGAAGTACCAGGAGGGATTGAGTACAGAATGGAAAAAGGTGAGAACAAAGGACGTAAGGGGAGTGGGGGAGGAATGGGATGTATTTAGAGAAGCAGTGATGGCTTGCGCAAAAGATGCTTGTGGCATGAGAAACATGGGAGGTGGGCAGATTAGAAAGGGTAGTGAGTGATGGGATGAAGTAAGATTATTAGTGAAAGAGAAGAGAGAGGCATTTGGACAATTTTTGCAGGGAAATAATGCAAATGACTGGGAGATGTATAAAAGAAAGAGGCAGGAGGTCAAGAGAAAGGTGCAAGAGGAGAAAAAGGCAGCAAATGGGAGTTGGGGTGAGAGAGTATCATTAAATTTTAGGGAGAATAAAAAGATGTTTTGGAAGGAGGTAAATAAAGTGCGTAAGACACGGGAACAAATGGGATCTTCAGTAAAGGGGGCTAATGGGGAGGTGATAACAAGTAGTGGTGATGCGAGAAGGAGATGGAGTGAGTATTTTGAAGGTTTGTTGAATGTGTTTGATGACAGAGTGGCAGATATAGGGTGTTTTGGTCCAGGTGATGTGCGAAGTGAAAGGGTTACGAAGAATGACTTGGTAAACAGAGAAGTGGTAGTAAAAGCTTTGCGGAAGATGAAAGCCAGCAAGGCAGCGGTTTTGGATGGTATTACAGTGGAATTTATTAAAAAAGGAGGTGACTGTATTGTTGACTGGTTGGTAAGGTTATTTAATGTATGTATGACTCACGGTGAGGTGCCTGAGGATTGGAGGAATGCTTGCATAGTGCCATTGTACAAGGGCAAAGGTGATAAAAAAAGAGTGCTCAAACTACAGAGGTATAAGTTTGGTGAGTATTCCTGGGAAATTATGTGGGAGGGTATTGATTGAGAGGGTGAAGGCATGTACAGAGCATCAGATTGGGGAAGGGCAGTGTGGTTTCAGAAGTGGTAGAGGATGTGTGGATCAGGTGTTTGCTTTGAAGAATGTATGTGAGAAATACTTAGAAAAGCAAATGGATTTGTATGTAGCATTTATGGATCTGGAGAACGCATATGATAAGAGTTGATAGAGATGCTCTGTGGAAGGTATTAAGAATATACGGTGTGAGGGGCAAGTTGTTAGAAGCAGTGAAAAGTTTTTATCAAAGATGTAAGGCTTGTGTACGTGTAGGAAGAGAGGAAAGTGATTGGTTCTCAGTGAATGTTGGTCTGCGGCAGGGGTGTGTGATGTCTCCATGGTTGCTTAATTTGTTTATGGATGGGATTGTTAGGGAGGTGAATGCAAGAGTTTTGGAAAGAGGGGCAAGTATGCAGCCTGTTGTGGATGAGAGAGCTTGGGAAGTGAGTCAGTTGTTGTTCGCTGATGATACAGCGCTGGTGGCTGATTCGGGTGAGAAACTGCAGAAGCTGGTGACTGAGTTTGGTAAAGTGTGTGAAAGAAGAAAGCTGAGAGTAAATGTGAGGTACAGTAGGATTGAGGGACAAGTCAATTGGGAGGTAAGTTTGAATGGAGAAAAACTGGAGGAAGTGAAGTGTTTTAGATATCTGGGGGTGGGTTTGGCAGCGGATGGAACCATGGAAGCAGAAGTGAATCATAGGGTGGGGGAGGGGGCAAAAGTTCTGGGAGCGTTGAAGAATGTGTGGAAACCGAAAACATTTCCTCGGAAAGCAAAAATGGGTATGTTTGAAGGAATAGGGGTTCCAACAATGTTATATGGTTGCGAGGCGTGGGCTATAGATAGAGTTGTGCGCAGGAGGGTGGATGTGCTGGAAATGACATGTTTGAGGACAATATGTGGTGTGAGGTGGTTTGATCGAGTAAGTAATAATAGGGTGAGAGATGTGTGGTAATAAAAAGTGTGTGGTTGAGAGAGCAGAAGAGGGTGTTTTGAAATGGTTTGGTCACATGGAGAATGAGTGAGGAAAGATTGACAAAGAGGATATATGCGTCAGAGGTGGAGGGAACGAGGAGAAGTGGGAGACCTAACTGGAGGTGGAAAGATGGAGTTAAAAAGATTTTGAGCAATCGGGGCCTGAACATGCGGGAGGGTGAAAGGTGTGCAAGGGATAGAGTGAATTGGAACGATGTGGTATACCGGGGTCGATGTGCTGTCAATGAATTGAACCAGGACGTGTGAAGCGTCTGGGGTAAACCATGGAAAGTTCTGTGGGGCCTAGATGTGGAAAGGGAGCTGTGGTTTCGGTGCATTATTACATGACAGCTAAAGACTGAGTGTGAACGAATGTGGCCTTTGTTGTCTTTTCCTAGCGCTACTCCGCGCACATGCGGGGGAGGGGGTTGTAATTTCATGTGACGCGGGGTGGCGATGGAAATGAATAAAGGCAGACAGTATGAATTATGTACATGTGTATATATGTATATGTCTCTGTGTGTATATATATGTATACGTTGAGATGTATAGGTATGTATATTTGCGTGTGTGGACGTGTATGTATATACATGTGTATGTGGGTGGGTTGGGCCATTTTTTCGTCTGTTTCCTTGCGCTACCTCGCTAACGCGGGAGACAGCGACAAAGCAAAATAAATATATCAATAAATTACTTCGAGAACCGTAATACAAATCAACAGATATAAATACGGTTTTTTTTAATGAATTCCTCGTGTACACTTATATGTATCTTATAAATGTATTATGGAAAGGAGTCAAATGAACTATAGGAGGGCCGTGACATGTAGAGTATCGACGGACGCCATTCATTTTTTTTCCAAATTATGGTGGATGACCTTTGTCATAAAAGAAAAAAGTTAGGTCCAGGATGCCTATGCCCTCATTAAAGGTACTCAGCATTTACCAAGCCCATAAACATCGGAAATAAACATCATATAAATGACGAGAAGAGAATTTTGCACTCTACCCCAATGCAAAAAGACGTCAAAGAGAGCCTTCAAAACTTGATCTACTGAGAACAGTCAATCAACTCCCTGTAGCTGCCGTAAATCAATGCTCTCACTGCGGTCTGCGAAGCTGTGAGGGAACGTGGTGATTGCGTGAATGTTAAACCAGCTCAGGATATGGTTAGTAATGTAGGACAATGGTGGGGGAAGACGTTTGTGTGTGGAGACAGGCCACCCTAAGGACTGGCAGTTATGATACCTCCTGTTTCCATCCGTACAGCAAAGGTGTGAAATGCTCTTCCTTCAGATGTCTTTTCTTCTTAACATAACATTTATTCCTCTAAGCCCTAGTAAATTTTTTTTCAGTATATACTTTCGTCTTTTACACGAGATGGATGCCCGTGCTATGTTGGCATATATATATATATATATATATATATATATATATATATATATATATATATATATATATATATATATGATATTCGTTTCCTACGTGAGAGAGGTAGCGCCAGGAAGGACGATGAAAGGCTACATCTGCTCGCATCCATTCTCTGTCATGTGCAATTCATGGAAACCACAGCCCCTCATCTACAACCAAGCCCCACAGACCTTTCCATGCTTTACCCTGGACGCTTCACATGCCTTGGTTCAATCCATTGCCAGCACGTCGACCCCCGTATACTAAAATCGTTTCCATATTCCCTGCGTGTCGTAGAAGGTGACTAAAAATGGGCGGGAAAGGAGGCTGGATATCCTCCTCTTTTTGTATTTCTAAAGGACAGAATATATATAAAAGCACTTATGGATGACGCAATTCACTTGGTGAAGTTCTAACTATGCACCAAGAAATAGTGAAAATATCATCTTGTAGAACTTAGTTAATAACAAAATAACTAAAATCCCTTATACCTATAACACAATTTTCTTTTTTTTTTTTTTTCTAAACTCCATTCACCAGAGAAAACACGAGGGATTGTGACGTCATGTGCTTCTGTAAACGCAGCCACAGTGTGGCCAAGGTCATTCATCCTGCAGACCTTGGCTTGTCTAGCGACTATGGGCAACTCGTCGCTTGCCAAAAATAATCCACAGCCCCGGTACTGCGTCGGAACTTGAATACACACCGTGATAAAAACTTGTCAGACGGGTACTACTGGACGCTATTCCTCTGGCACAACAACTGATGCAATTCCAGCGTCCCCTCCATGATTATTTCTCCCTTATTTCATGAACTGCTGAAGACGAAAAAATATAAAATCGAAATAACTATGGAACACCCATCGTAGCTTAGCTTCTTTTAAGATACAGTTCAGCATTCCTACGGAACCTCTTCGGCAAAATGGTTTAATAGAAGTGTGTACCATCTCACCGGGCATGGTTCTTGAAATCAGTGTTACGTAACCTGAAACCATTCTGCCGCGGGGAGTTCGGTTCCAGTTATTCTACCAGCCTAAAAATACTCCCAAACTACCTGCTCATCTGACTCTAACCCCTCCAGCTTCCCCAGTGCTCATTTGTATTCAACAGGCCTCCTGTAAGTTGAGCAACCCGGCAGAGATAATAATGCCCAAACGCACTCCAGAAATTCCTCGCACTATTTCTCCTGAACGAGCTATGTCTGCCACTGTGTCCTGTGAGAGTATTTGATTTGTTGGTAGTGGTATCTCTGTTATTGTTGGCTTCTGACGAGGGTCGCCATTTATGGGTTCCTAACTGCTTTTCCTGTGTCATTTTTATGGCACACCTTATCATAAGAGCGACACCTTTTCTCCCTATATATATATATATATATATATATATATATATATATATATATATATATATATATATGTGTGTGTGTGTGTGTGTGTGTGTGTGTGTGTGTGTGTGTGTGTGTGTGTGTGTGTGGAACACTGCCTGAGGTCAGTTTTCGTACTTTACTCAAATCACGCAACATATCCTGCGAACATCATGTTCACATCAGATTTATTCCTCCAGAAGACATTATTTGCTTTCAAATAGTTATATCAAGAGGAGCTTCTGCCGAGTGGTGACCGGATGCCATTATCAGCCTGACCCTGACAGTGGGAGGCAAAGGGCGATAGAAGCAGTTGGGAGGCTGTGTTTGGCATGTTACCCAAATCAACTCTGTGTTATGTTACTTAACGAGGGAATGAGTAAAAGGTCTCTCGACACACTGATTAATAACACAGTCTGCCAAACGACTGCTTGATGATAAAGGTTATGAAAACAAGGAAGGGTGCGTCACAGATTCGGGTAATTAGCCTGTAAATCGATCTTATGGGATCAAACTCTCCTAACAACGGCATGTTTTGTTTGCCTTTTTGGACCAGATGTGTTGTACGGCAGAAAATAGTGGGGCTCTCAAACTCTGCATCCTCCTGATTTTCACCTCATCTCGCGTCTTCAAAGTATAATGACCTGCTGGAGCTGCTCTAGTAAACTGCTCACAATGCGGCCCATAATACCAGCCGCCATGAAGTTACCGCGCCATTGACGCCCTGGCATTCTTAGGTCGTATTGAGACGCGTAAAATGATGATATTGACAAGGGCTCCTTAAGAACCAGCGAAGCTGAAATGCAGGGACTCGTGGTCTTCGTTACGATCAACACAATAAAGTTCTTTGGCATCGCCGTCATATTTTCGAGTCTTTGAACATGTATACCAACTTGTCGCGTTAAGTGCTTACACCTACCGAGTTTATGTTATCATTCGGCATATATAGGCCTCTGTTGATAAAAAAAAAAAAGAAAAATGAACCAGGAGTTCTCCTCAAGGAGGAATACAATCGTCTCCACATGTGAAACAAGAAACAAAGCGGTTTGTTCTCCGAGTCGTCAACGCGATCCGAACTCCCGAAAAACAACCTTGGCAAGTCCGATGAGATAATTATTAGGTTAGCAGAGTGTGATCCTTCCATCGAGAGGTCCAACACCCACAGACCAATATAAGGTGAGAAACAGTGAAGTCACTTAACTTCTTCAAACCACCTATACGGCATTAGTGAAAAACATGTCTTGCGAGATATATACAAATCCGTATGGTCCTTTAGAAGAAATGGAAACCCTCTTTTCGTGTTCGTATCCCTAAAGTCTGAAAAACACACCCTAGAGTATTTTCCATGTGATCTTTTCAAATGAAGCATGAAACTTCTTACCCTGTTACAATACTGACACAATTCATCATAATTTTGGCATATAACACATTGTAAGGTCTCAATTCAATACAATAGCGCACGTAACAAATTCAGCACAAAAACGCTAAATCCACCTACGGCATGATGGATCTACAACGCCATTAAGTGGTTATGTTCGCTTGATAAGGTAGCAGTTTCTGCACTAGTGCGGATGTGGATAGCGTAATACTATTACCACTTCGGTGACGAGAGAGAGAGAGAGAGAGAGAGAGAGAGAGAGAGAGAGAGAGAGAGAGAGAGAGAGAGAGAGAGAGAGAGAGAGAGAGAGGTGTAAAGTGGAGTTTAAGTGGGAAGGAAGATTAAAGAATAGAGGCAGGCTACTGGGAATTAGGAGAGAAGGCTGAGAAGAGAATGAATAACTCTGAGGGAAGAGGTTAATGTGGTTGAGCGAAGGGAAGGGAACACGGGGAGGGAATAACTCGGGGGAAGATTACTGGTTTAAAGGGTAGAGCGTTTGGCTAACGTTGCTGGACCCTATGGTAACTAGGAGTAAGTATGATGCGGATAAGTTGTACGGTTTACATGACCTATTTCTCTCATGACAACATTACCATGCTTCACATTTGCTTAAATTGAGTAAACCTGCATGAGATCTCGCCAAAATATGGACACAGTTGATTAGCACCTTCTTTGCAAATTGCAACTTTTGGAAACCACTCCTGTCTTTAGAATACATTTGCATTTGGGCACACGCGGGGGAACGGCCAAAGGACACATCTGTCCGATGCTGTCTCACTACACTCTCTTACCCTTACGTTTGTGGAGTGGTGTAGGAATGAAGTTTCGTACAGTGAGCTGCGACATTGTACGGAGAGAGAGAGAGAGAGAGAGAGAGAGAGAGAGAGAGAGAGAGAGAGAGAGAGAGAGAGAGAGAGAGACGCGAGGGTTCCATATGTACTGGTAATCTCGGGTAACTCATTCCCAGAACGTATCATCATAGATCGAACAAATTCGAAAAGGACTGAAGTAAAAGCGAACAAATTTACTAGAGTGAAGCTAGGAAGAATAAAATCCAGCGATATAAATAAAGGTAATATGATAGCGCAACAGAAGAGCTGCAGAACCCCGAGTCAAACATTAACAAGATGGGGTTTGATAATACATCATATCAACAAGAGATCCGCGTAAGGAAAGGCAGCCTTCACCAGTTCGCACAGAATATGGCACCTTCCACAGAAATATAAATTACATCAAGTTAAGGACATGATAATACCTCTCCTAAACTATTTACCTATACCAACGTTCCTACCCGCCAAATTACACACGATGAGATACAGAGGACTGAAAAATAAGGCTACGATTCGCGACAAAAAAAAAAAAAACCTTGAATACACCGTAGAACAGCACGAACGACTGAAGATGAAAACAGTCGCTCTGTACCTATGAGAAGCCCAGAAAGTATGGCAGAGACTTGAAGACAACGATGCTATAAACTACAGACAAATCCGAGATCCCAACAACAGTACCAACCCTTGGTTCCCTCGAAGCTTCAAATCAATCATCAGTCACCCATCGATGCACACGACAAACATCGTTTAACTTAATGAGTCTCCTCAAAAAAAGAAGAAAAAAATACATTCACCTCCCTTCCCCCAGTCTGCCGGAGGTTAAAAAAAAATGCAACAAAAACATGCTTCCTGAAAATCACACACATGCATAAGAAAGAAAAAAGTGCACCATACACCTGTCGCAAGTTTTTTTTTTTATGCATGTAGGTGATTTTCTGAAAGCATGTTTTTGGTGGCATCTTTTAACCTCCGGCAGACTGAGGGAAAGGGAGGTGAATCTATATTCGTATTTTTTTTTAGGAGACTCATTCAACTATCCCTTCCCCCTGTCGCAATTCTCTATATCCTCTTATCACCCTATCAAAATATACAAATAAATGAATATCAAATGAATAAATGAAATAAAAGCATTCGCAGGACAGGGAGACGAGGGTTAATGAATGATGATGAAGGACGAAGTAAAGACCACAAATTCGAGAAAGAGGATAATGAATACGAGAGAAGCAGGAAGGATTTCGAGGATAGGGATGGTCTCTGCATTTATGTGTTAAACGAGGTAATGAAGTAACAGAAGAAAGCAGGAAGGACCGTATTGGTGCGGATAAATATCATAATATTATAAGGAGTCGGAGACCCTACATAGGTGAAGTACGACGACGGAGAAACGGCATTTGAATCTGGGAGGGAGGAAGTGAAGATAAGGAGCAAATGAGGGCATGTGACGCAATAGCTATGGTGCTGAACGATGCGAGCCATTCGTAATGATTATATAACTCGCAAATAGGAGTGGAGACACCGTTCCCGATCAACGTTGGAGTCAACGCTTATTATTATGCCGAATTTATGATCGCAAGACAACGAAGCTGTGAATATTAGGTTTAGTACTATTGTGGCCAATACTTTGCGACATCTGCATACTCTACAAATACTGGGTATGTGTATTACAAAGCTCTAATCTCGTTTGACGAACAAGTGAACGTTGAGGACGGAAGAAGGTATCAGAAATGATTGGAAGTAGGAAAAATATGAACGAAAACAAAGGTTGCAAGCTGCAAGCATGAATTCTGCAGTCATAAATGTGTGGATAAGAAATCTGTCCTGACCTTGGAACTTATCCTATGTGGTCCTGTTCCACCTTAAGCTAATTAATCTTAACTTTGATGAGGTGAGTTCACATCACATTTTTGGTGTACAGGTGTAGCTTATTTAAGTAAATAAAATACCATCTAACTTGAAAAATGTCACGATTCCAATGAATGTGTATGACATTCCTATGTAACCTATTTCATAATTTGCATGTGCAACAAAACAATATACACTATTTCTGCTATCAACATTCACGTGTATATAACTATCTTCCTTGCTATTCTGTAGAGGTCCGAGTCAAGACGTTAAAATTGCTGGGGTAATGTTAGCTCTGTAAGTCATCTGTGCTTAGGGCGAGTAAAAGCAGATTGCCATATTAGCTACGACTGTGATTTCTATATAGTATATGACCATGACAGACAAATTGAATCTGATGAGCATTTCTATGATAATGTCTCAAGGTCTCTGTCTGAAACAATGGGAGACTTTATTCACTTATTCCCCAAGGGAAAACGATATTTTTCTCAGGATGAAGACTCTCAATTTTGGTTTCCGCTCCCTCACCCTTCTTCGCCAGACAGTCCCTCATTACGATCCAGAACAAATACATATCATTGAGGCGTCTGCAAGCAGCACCAGATGGCTGAAGAGTATATTTATGTAATTCCATATTTGGACAATACGGAGAGGAAATTTTACTATCGTGCAACATTTTAAACTTCTGTATGCAGTCCGGAATTATTTCGTACTCATTTTGTTATTGTATTCATCCACTACTCTTATACAGCACTATAAAAGTACTTAGTTACATCTGCCTCAACATGTTTTTTGCTTAATGTGGGAAAAGGAAGTGCCCCACTGGAAGGGTAGGGACAGAAAGGCGGTACTGGAAGGATGAGAGGGTTGGAGTGGGGGGGGGGGGGGGGTGTTAGCAGGGGTAGTAGGTCTGCTGTACGGCGCGCAGCGGCAGCGTAGGTCTCCAGTTCCTAAACGTCTGGGCAACAGGGCGGTAGTGCAACTAGGCTGAGAGAGCCAGGCTAGGCTACGCGTCTCCCAGATATTCACTGATGCTGAAGCATTTCGCTTTGAAGTTGGTGACATAAAATGAAGTGACAATGTCTTGAAAAACAAGGCTACGAGTCCAAGATTATCATTTATAAAGAAAAATTAATGAATGTGTTAAACCCGCCAAGGTCACCATTGAAATTAGTTGGCTTAGTCGTGAGGCCGAACTTGAAAGACCTTGGCATCTGTAGCTTAAGGAGAATATCTAACAACAGAAAAGTCACTTTCATTCATCGAGGAGGTACAGTGAACAGCGATCGAATCTATCGGTATTATTGAGACCATCATCATAAGTAACTGCTAAACCATCAGCCTTAAAAATACACTGCATACGGCGCCGAATGCACGCAAATCCGTTCATTGAAAAGAATAGAAATGGCTAGAGGACTAACGTTGGCTCGTAAAAGCATATTGATTACTAATGCATGCCAGCTTTCATAAAATCATTCACTTTACAAAAGTAAAGCGTGCAGTGTCTGGAAGCGGGGAGAAGAAAGGCATGTTATACATTTGTCGCTAAGACAGACGGCTAAACAAGTAACAACGTCACAGCAGTGTTCGCCTTTAGTAGTGTCACTCTGATCGTTAGAGGCTTTTGATCATCTCTAACACCATGGCGATCAGTAAAAACATCAGCCCAACGGCGCCTGAGATCCTCGAGCCTCAAGTGGACATATCGGATAGCGAACTACTCACCGACTCGGTCGAGAGTTCTGAAGAAAACTTTAAGCTTAAGAAGGAGCTTGGGCTGAGGGACGGCGTGGGCATTATTGTTGGCATCATCATCGGCTCCGGCATCTTCGTCTCTCCAAAAGGAGTTATCCAGTTCACCGGGAGCGTTGGCATGTCTCTGGTGGTGTGGGCTGTGTGTGGACTCCTCTCCATGGTGGGTGCTCTCTGCTACGCTGAGCTCGGTAAGACCACGATTTCAGTTAAGACGAACCATCTAACTGATCAATAATAATGAAACATAACTAACTATGATCGTTATGTAAATACCATGACCAGTTTCAAGTTCTTTTCATAATTTGTTTTATTGCAAAGGTAATGGAAATTAACACGATAGCTATACCTAAATTTCATTTACAGAAATATTAACATTGACGCTTTGATGCGAACAGCTTTCATTTTAATTATAGCATTTAGATTGCTAGTTTCTGTGAGATCGTGTGAGGGGTAAAGCGTTATGAAACCTTGCGCATTAAATGGCTTTAAGTACAACAATTTCAAGTGAACAGTTCTATTGTCTTAACATTAACGAAACATTTAAACTGGGAATTCTTACACCCGAAAGAGCCGAAATAAAAAATTCTATGCCATGAAAAACGATAGTGTACAGCTTTTTCATTCTGCCCGAGTTTACACTAAAGAAAATAATGGAAAGGAGTTGTGATTACAGAATGGGCCCATCCTTATTCGTCGGAAAGACAGTTACGATCAAATGAATGGAATGATGACTTAAGGAATTAAAAAGTACTTGAAAAAACTACCGTGTTGTTCAGAATACAGGGGGTTATCCAACTCAGAACCCGTTTTATGGGACCCGTGTTCCAACTGACCATATCATAGTTTCAATTGAAAGTGGAATATCGTATAACAAACTATAACTCTCAATCATTATCTATAAAGACAAAATTAATTCTACTAATCGGTAAAGACATGGGGAAAAAAACGGCATTTTCAACGAAAATAAAAAAAAAAAAAACGCCCAGGGTCGAGCGCCAAGGTTCGAATCCTGGTTGTAGCAGTCGGTCCACAGTCAACCCAACTGTTCATCTACCCTTAGGGGTTGAGAGAAAATGGGTATCTGGCTCACGCTAGGATATATATATATATATATATATATATATATATATATATATATATATATATATATATACATATATATATATATATATATATATATATTTCATACTATTCGCCATTTCCCGCGTCAGCGAGGTAGCGTTAAGAACAGAGGACTGGGCCCCTGAGGAAATATCCTCATCCGGCCCCCTTCTCTGTTCCTTACTTTGGAGAAAAAAAAATATATGTGTATATATATATATATATATATATATATATATATATATATATATATATATATATATATAGGCAGGCACTAATTACGTGACAACAGCAAGTGTTGTCTCTATCTTTCATAAAGATAGAGACCCCCCCCCCACCACCACACCCATCAACGCAGCGAAAACAGAAAACCTTGTTTAGCTACGGTCGCATCGCGCGCATTGCGACACTTTCCCCCGAATCATGAATCCAAGTGACGTCCGGGTCGGCGTTACATCAAAGCCTAAACTGGACTGAACTAATCACTGTCTCTACAGCCCCAGTAATTGATGGTTATGATCAATCGGTGCCGGAAACGTCACACTTAGCGGCCCATATTCATTTCAGATAACGTTTTGCGTCGGTACAGGGAGCTCTAGTTAGTATACTATGGTCAAAGGTACGAAGGAATATTGAATGAGCGGCTATACACTCATTACAGCTCTAATTAGATCAGGCAGGTTCAAGGGTGGCGAGTAGAGAGATGTTGAATGGGAGACTGAAGAACACTCAGTACAGGGTTAAGGGTGGTGAAGAGTGACATTGAGTGGGAGGATGTGCACTCAATACAGCCCTGGTCATATCAGTCAGGGTCAAGCGCAGTGGTAACAAGTGGGAGGTTATACACTCAGTCTACCTCTGGTTGAGAAAGTCAACATCTCGTGACGATAAAATGAGCAGCCCTGAGAGACAGACTGTGGCAGGATAGTGTAGGTAAAATGTTGTGGAATCCCTCCTAACCAACTCCCGTCGACACCCCCTGAACAACACTTGTGAACGCAGCATAGACAAGTTTCTTGCTTAATTTTTTGTTACGTCCCCTGGTTGTTCTACCCTTGCATCTTTGGAAGAGCTCTTTCACTAAACTGCGTCTTTAAGCTGGTTTCAGGCCTGAAAGGTTGTGATCAGGTCATACGTTACTCTTCTCTGTTTCATGGCGAACAGATCTGGTGTCTAATTCTGGTGCCATCTTACTTTGAAGCCCCTTTGGCCGCGTCAAAGGCCATTTGAATGGTCTGGCGGCATCCAGAATCAAAGTTGTCCTCCAAGCCTTCTCTAGGTGTTCTTTATGCTTCCTTAAGCGTGCTGAGCAAACTTGAAAAGTGAATTCTACGTAGTTTTTGGCTTCATGTAATAGATGGACCCTTGTGAGTACAGGATCATACCCTCATAAAACCCTGATTCTTCTTTTTTTCCCCCTACTTCAGGTACCATGATTCCCAGGAGCGGTGGCGACTACGCATACATATTCGAAGCTTTCGGGCCGTTGCCAGCCTTTCTGTTCATCTGGGTGTCGCTGGTGATCATTATGCCCACTAGCAACGCCGTCATGGCACTCACCTTCGCCAACTACATCATCAAGCCGATCTTCGAGTACTGCGACGCCCTGCCGGAGGTTCCCGTGAGGCTCATCGCCGCCGTTGTCGTCTGTGAGTGAGTCAGGGGCTCAAGAAGGAACTGTTACTGAGGGGTGGGGGGTCGATGCTGAGGGAGGGAAAGCTTTGGGGAGAAGAGGGAGATGATAATGGTGAATATAGGCAAACTAGGCTGCCAGACGAAAGTTTGGATGTACTGCGAACTTTTGGAGGTCGACGACACAGTGGAGGTCAAACTCTGATCAAACTCTGGAGGTCAGGCGGGGCTGTGAACGTCATAAGTTGCGCAGGACAGACCAAGGTCTTACAAGGTTAGATGAACTGCGAGGAATCATACTAGGCGACAGATGGCTGCAGTCTGTTACACTAGAAAGTTTACAGATAACCAAAGACTTCCTTTTCTAACCTGCCGAAGGTTCATAAGAATATAAATTCTTCGGTTTTCTAAATTGTGACTATGACCACAAATTGGCTCAGTTGAACATATTGCCTTCAACAATCTTACTCGAAACAAAGAGCAGCCTCGCTCAGATACGACATCTATCATCACAGTAAAAAAGCAGACACCTATTCTGAGGCTGTTGTGGCAAGATGTCGTCAAGTGTCTGGCCATACCAGAAAAACAGTCACACTGCAACAGAACAGATCAAGGGACCACATCTGATTTGAGATGGACCTAAAGACAAAGATGATGCTAGGAAAATAAGAAGGATAAAGACAAGATATAACGATAAAACGCGAGAGAAAATGGCAAACAGAAGATGGGCGGTAGCATAACTTGTGGCATAAGCGAAACATTTCAAATTAGTGGTTGCCCAATAAAATCGCAGTCTCCCTTCCTTAGTTAACGGCTCAAGCTCTAATTTCTTTACGCTGAATATAATTATCCACGAATCTAATCAGCAAATTCAGTATTTTCTTTACCTCTTTATGCTGTTCTCACTCGACGAGTTGATATATATATATATATATATATATATATATATATATATATATATATATATATATATATATATATATATATATATATTCCCTGGGGATAGGGGAGAAAGAATACTTCCCACGTATTCCCTGCCTGTCGTAGAAGGCGACTAAAAGGGGAAGGAGCGGGGGCATGGAAATCTTCCCCTCCCGTTTTTTTCATTTTCCAAACGAAGGAATAGAGAAGGGGGCCAAGTGAGGATATTCCCTCTAAGGCTCAGTTCTCTGTTCCTCGCTAACGCGGGAAATGTCGAATATGTATGAAAAAAAATATATATATACAACTGTCATACGATACAATACATTTCATGATTCTCATTAATGAGCATTTATTTGTTTTTGTAAACGAGGGGATATCAAAATAATTAAATGCTACCTAGAACTGATCAAATGCGAGAAAAAAAAGGGAGAGAGAGAGAGAGAGAGAGAGAGCACTTACGAGATTCTGCTCTGAGATAACGTATGTTAGGTAGATATGTTGACAGTGTCTTAGAAACTTTATATATATAAAAAATGAGAAAAAAAAATGTTGCTCTCCAAATAGGAACGCACACTTTGTTTCGTCATGCAGTGAATTTCTGCGCTTTAACAGACACTACCTCTCTCTCTCTCTCTCTCTCTCTCATGGTAGGCAGCCACCAACAGAGATATATTACCTGTGCTGCCCGCCTCGGTAACTGGGAAGGTTAATAATAATGATGTTTGCGCGGTGAGCCAGCACTTCAGCAGTTATGCTGCACTCCTTCTACCCAAGTTGCTGTCTTTTCGCACACAACACGGCAACATGCAACTCGCACGACTCGTTCTACGTAATCATGAGTCTCTACCTGCGGTGAGCGCTACGCGGCAGCCCTGCTATTTGGCGAGATCTCGTCGTAAACCTTCTCTTTGAATAACTCAAGTCATTGACATTTAGTTACTTCAAAGCATTCTGGGTCAACGAGCCATGAGGTCAGACGAGGGCATCTGGCCTGAAGCGTTTGGTACGGGTGCTGGGGTAGCAGCGTGACCTTCAGCTGCTGACAGAGTGTGAATCCCGTAATAGACACACGTTAGCCGTCTGGCTCGTGTTATCAGTTCGGCTGGGGGCGGGGTCGAATGTCAGTTACCTCTGGTTGACCTGCATCCTCGTATGAATTCTTAAATTCATTTTGTTTTCATTTTCTTTTGCTTGATATATATATATATATATATTTTTTTTTTTTTTTTTTGCTTTGTCGCTGTCTCCCGCGTTTGCGAGGTAGCGCAAGGAAAGACGAAAGAAAATGGCCCAACCCACCCCCATACACATGTATATACATACGTCCACACATGCAAATATACATACCTACACAGCTTTCCATGGTTTACCCCAGACGCTTCACATGCCCTGATTCAATCCACTGACAGCACGTCAACCCCGGTATACCACATCGCTCCAATTCACTCTATTCCTTGCCCTCCTTTCACCTCCTGCATGTTCAGGCCCCGATCACACAAAATATATATATATATATATATATATATATATATATATATATATATATATATATATATATATATATATATATATATATATGATGCAGAGGACTTGACGACAACAACAACATCACGTCCAACACCACCACCACAACCTCTTTCACCTTGTCCAGTCCTGCGCCTGAACCCAGGCCTGCTTCCTGCACAGGCCCGACTGGCTCAACCCTCAGAGCCAATCCTTGTTCCGAAGTTACGGATCTAACTTGCCGACTTCCCTTACCTACATTAATCTATCGTCCAGAGGCTTCTGGCCCGAGACTAGGCGCAGCCGACTTTATTGGGAGGAAAAGTCTGCTCTCTCTCTCTCTCTCTCTCTCTCTCTATATATATATATATATATATATATATATATATATATATATATATATTATACTTTGTCGCTGTCTCCCGCATTAGCGAGGTAGCGCAAGGAAACAGACAAAAGAATGGCCCAACCCACCCACATACACGTCCACATGCACATATAATACCTATACATCTCAACGTATACATATATATACACACTCAGACATATACATATATACACATGTACATGATTCATAGTTTGCCCTTATTCATTCCGTCGCCACCCCGCCACACATGAAATGGCAGCCCCCTCCCCCCACATGTGCGCGAGGTAGCGCTAGGAAAAGACAGCAAAGGCCACATTCGTTCACACTCAGTCTCTAGCTGTCATATATAATGCACCGAAACCACAGCTTCCTTTCCACATACCTGATCGCCGTTTGCCGCGTTAGCGAGGTAGCACCAAGAACAGACGAAAGGCCGCATGTGCTCACATCCATTCTCGAGGTGTCAAATACAGTGCATCGAAACCATAGCTCCCTATCTTAAAACAGGCCACACAGACCTTTCTATGGTTTCCTGCGACCTCTTCACATCCCTTGGTTCGATCCACTGACAGCACGTTGACCCCCGTATACCACATCGTTTCAAATCACTCTATCCAGAGCACACCTATTACCCTCCTACATGTTTAGGTCCCATTCACTCACAATCTTTTTCACACCATCCTTCCATCTCCAATGTGTGTGTGTGTTACATGGTTCCACTTGCAAGACGTTAACTTCGAGTGCACAGTTACCTATAGCAAGGCTGTTATGAATGAGAGTAGAATTTAATCAAAGACTTATTACCCAAAGGAGTCTACATTTCCCTGCTAGTGACCGTGTCGCATCCTAGAGGTGCAGGAGCCTTCAGAGAGGTCCTGGGTAACACCGGGACTATTTCGCGGAAATCTGACCCTTGATCAGTCCAAGCTTGTCCTTACTCCTCGAGTCGCACTAATCCCTTTTTTACATTACATTTAGCACAGATGCGTCCTAGGTAATGACATGACTTTACGTTCTCTGTGTAAAGACAAATATCCCCACCCACCAGCACAGGACCAGACGCACCGAGTGTCCGCGGCCCAACGCCTGTACGTAGATCTCAGGCTCCTTCTGCTCCGACAGGTCTTTTGACGTGGGTGAACTGCACGAACGTCAAGTGGGCGACGTGCGTGCAAGCCGTGTCCACAGGGGCCAAGATATTAGCTCTCTCCATCATCATAGCCGCGGGCGCCTCCCATCTAGCCTACGGCAACACCCAGAACTACGAGGCGCCCTTCCGCAACACACACACGAGCATCACATCCATCTCTACGGCCTTCTACCAAGGCCTCTTCTCCTTCGCAGGATGGTAAGCTTGACACCCATCCCATCTCGTGCCAGCTTAAGCTGGCTCTATTGGCTTCAGCTTTCGTGCAAAACTCTTCTTACTCTTGGGAGTAACGTGGCTTAATCTTTCATCAACTGTTCAGTTGAATTCTCACAGTAAACATAACGAGACTTTCTCTTCAGTTCCGCTCTGCACGATTTTGAGTGAGTTCTGATCCAATAGTCTGTAAGCATGTGGGTGGTTCAAAGGGAATTCAGGACTTTGCCTTTTTTTCTGTCTATATCAAAACGTAGGTCGACTCTGATTTTGTTTGAGATGAATATAAACGACATGCAAAGTCATCATCGATCTTAAAAAGAAAATAAACAATCTTGTGTTTCTTAATCATACAAGACGTCTCTTTTTCAGGAACTGTTTGAACTTCGTAGTGGAGGAACTGAAAGACCCTTTCAAGTAAGTGAACACGAGGGAATCCCGTGGTATGTGCTGAATAATGTAACCTCGGTCTGCCACTTGGGTAACCAAGCCATGACACCTATTACCTAGGAAAGCTACATGTGGTGTTCTAAGTCCGCTGAAATGTAACACAGTTACACCAAGCATTAGGGCGCACGGACATCAATTGTGTGTCTGTCTGCGCGTGTTTATTATTTGTACGGGGGGGATTAAGTTTTACGCTTGTATTGCCCAGTCTTATAATGGTACATACCCATACCATGGCTTTACTCGTGTGTGTGTGTGTGTGTGTGTGTGTGTGTGTGTAAACACACCCACCAGCCTGAGTTTGGTATGCATGTATGGACCAGGAGAGACACCTGGGTTAGGTGTGGGCAAACTGACGCATCCAGGATTCGAACCCATGCAAGCCCTTGTGTGTGTGTGTGTGTGTGTGTGTGTGTGTGTGTGTGTGTGTGTTAATATCTTTTTTACTATAAGGCACATTGCTTATCAAATGAATTTTTTTGCCAGGTCTAGCTGGGGAAAGATAAACAAAAAAAAAAAAACAACAACTAAGTTCCACTGATTATTCTGCACGCCTAGTCGTCAGACCCCGAAGAATAACGTAATACACACTTGCCCTTTGGATGTAACTTAAAACCTTTTTATTCTAAACGTTCTGAGTAGCTACACGCTAAGAATAACGTAATATACACTTGCCTTTTGGATGTAACTTAAAACCTTTTATTTAAACCGTTCTGAGCGGCTGTATACTTTTCATCCATCTTCCCTAGGAACTTACCCCGCGCCATCTTAATCTCAATGCCTATCATCACGATCATCTACGTACTCACAAACATGGCATATTTCGCTGTTCTGGAGCCAGATGAGGTCCTCGCTTCCAACGCTGTGGCTATGGTGAGTAACGGATGCTAAATGCTAGGATAGCTTGTTAATTGTTATTTTAGCCTCACTGCTCCGTATGCCAGTTCTTGTCGAATTGATATTGTAGCCTCTGCTCCGTATATTAGTTCTAACTTCTAAAATCAACTTCGGTGTTATCAGTTTGAGTTCATAGTTGATTGTGTCGAATTTATCAAATTATTCCTAATAGATATGAACTTCCTATCGAGTCTACTTTCGCATTCTAATGGAAAAAATTATATATATATATATATATATATATATATATATATATATATATATATATATATATATATATATATAAATATATATATATATATATATATATAAATATATATATATATATATATATATATATATATATATATATATATATATATATATATATATATATATATGCCTATCTTTTGCTTTAAAAGAATCGGAAAAGAACCTTCCGTGAATCTATAATAACGTGAGATTCCACGTCCTCGCTGTTACAACCGGTACCTGTGTTCACGCCTTGATTAATGGTCCTCCTCTCAGTAATTCCTTCTAGCTGTTGGTAAGCAGCCTTGAAGCACCTATTATTCGATGCGCTCCACCTACAGTTTGCTTTATGTACGATCCTAAGGAAAAAGGAATCGCTGTTCCTTATAACGTAAAATCCTTCGACCTACATTCATTACTTCCCGGTGTACCTCAGTGTTCTGTCATTCAGTGACAGCTCACACATCCCACTGTCTTGTCATCCCCGAGCTGACACCAATAGACCTCATGAAATCCTCCTCCCTCCCCCAACATTCTATTCAACAAACAGAACATGGAAATAATCTCACCTTCCTTCCCAACAGTCGTTAGCTGAACGCGGCCCGACGATAGCGCTCTATTTGATGCCCACCTTCGTAGCGCTCTCCACCCTCGGCAGTCTTAATGGCTGCATCTTCGCCTGCTCCCGGCTTTTCTTCGTGGGTGCTCGGGAGGGCCACTTGCCCCAGGCTCTCGCCCTCATCAGCATCAAGACCTTCACGCCCGTGCCCGCCCTCATCTTTCTGGTGAGTCACATTTTTCACGCCCGTTCAAGCTCGCAGCTCCGTCTCTTTTGCACTCAATTCCCTCTAATCTTCCGACCACTGTATATGGAATTCAAAACTGTCATTACAGACCAGCCTCATCATCAGTGAACATTCTGTAAAACTTAGAATTACTTACATATATTTACTACCTACTTTATGTGTAATTAATGTTTATCACCTAATTTATAAGTTGCTGAAGTAAATTAAGGAAAGATCAACCAAAAATGGTTGTAGTCAAACAGACATAAGATTACACAATCAACAGACACAAAACACAATATAATAAATCTTAAAACCACGATATTTGATTGAATCACCGAGGCATTATCGTTTAAACTAGACTTAGTTTTGACAATACTAAAATGACTCAAAGATCATTGATGTTGCAAGCTTCTCTTCCATCAGGTATTCTAAAATTACCGATTGAAACATTACAGCCACAATTATACGATCTCTTCTCATAGCAGATAGATTTGGTTTCGATCTCTAATTTCTAACATGTGAACTTTTTGTTTAACCCACGACCTGGGAAACACTGTAATATACCCAAAAATTAGCAAAGAACTTCTAAAGCATTTGTTATCCATTAGAATATTATTTAAGAAATGCCGAATAACTTGATAGTGAATGATTTCTTTAGACATCTTGATAAAGCACATACAAAAGTATCAAATAACATAAGCAAATCATTCATAATGATCACATACAAAAAAAAAAAAAAATCTTACCTTAATATTAAGCTTGTTTAGACAGCTCATCTCCGGTCACATGCAAGTACATTGTTTAGTGTATATGATCACTCTTTCTTCAAAGATCACACTTTTTTCTTCTATAATTTCAGTGAAGTTATTAGAAAAATCACGATGTACAGTTCTGTGGCTGACTACTGGGGAATGTTTACCAATGCAGAGACGTTAAGAAACATTGGCGGGACCTCTCCTTTCACGCACATTGAATAATGTTCTCCCTTCGTCTTGAAAAGTGCTGTATTCCTCGTGATTTTTAAGTCTTGTACCTCTAAATTTAAGCACACACACTATGCCATGACCACAAATAACTCCGTGGGAGAACAATAACACGTACAAAGTAGCCTCCAACAATTCCCTTCCTGGAACACAAGAGGAGGATTTGTTAGGTTCTGGTTGGGTTACATGCACATTTTTACACCAATATGGGGGATGGGGGATAGCCCGGGTGAAACTATTCATGGAAAAAAGTACCGTTAAATCATATTACATGGTACCATCTCGAAAACATAACACAATGCGAGGCAGGAATTTAGCTTCTTAATGATACTGGAACACTTACCTATGTACGTAAACACTTGACCAAGGCACCATATCAACTAAGTGTTGAGAATTATCTAAAGAAGGTAGTATAACTTTCCCAGCTGTAAAGTATTTTCGAATGGTCAAAAATTGTCACGAATGCCATCTTAAAGGTGAACTCATAACTTGTTTAGAGAACAGTGAAGGGAGCCTAAACTAAATCGTGACGTCATAGAAAACGTTGTATGAGTAACTAGTTTGTTTGAAGACTTTTTTTTTACTTTCCTATCATTTTGTATATCACTGTGCTTTATCGAAATCATTATGATTTGTAACATTTATAAATGTTCATTCATATCAATATTGATTCATATCAATATTGATTTGTTTCATATGATTTTGGTAGTTTAAGTTTCGATAATGTTATTTGTCTATCATGCTCATTTACTATTTGAATTACCTTTGATGAATGATTTATGCATTAAGTAATGATTACTTAAATGATTTGGAATGAAGCACTTCATCACGTGTTACACACACACACACACTCATCAATCTAAATGGGCCTACCACACGACAAATACAAATGGACCACCCTGTGCGAGAAATGGCACCCCAAGAGCACAGATATTTTCATGTAATTTTACTTTTTTCTGCAGATATAACTAGACCTTCCATCCACGTGGAGCCATAATATGTAAAACCACCTCCTTATTTGCGGAAACTGACAGGGCAGAATATCGACCGAGCAGACGACAAGTAAATGGGGGTGAACTATATATATATATTTAAAGAAAATGAGCTTTACCTTTTCCGGTGTAGGTCACGAGCACAATCAGTCATATTGTTTCAATCCATCGTAATGACATAGTACACGTCATATAATGTAGGCATATCAAATAGGTTGAGCATTCATACATATTAAATACTTGATAAGCTTCCAGTTGTTTCATGCTGTCTAGAGACAAAATATCATATATTTGATAATTTATTAAATCCGCATTTCTATTCCACTGAAATATATTGTACTTCTTTATTTTCACATATTTCAGATTCTGGAAAAGGGTTGAAATAATTTTTCTACTTAGGTCGCTAAAGGTCTTGTAGCGAGTTCTTAAACGAAACTTTCAAGGTATCAAATTGATATCTTCGATTGGAAAAACTTATCTTGGAGTAAGTTCCATTCATCTAGATAAAACAAACGGGCCACGACCATTAGTACAGAGAAGTTCTTATCATTTGCTCAACAGTGGAATAATATTTCCATTGACGTGTTATCACTTACCGATTACCATAAACATGTACTCTACAAACGGACTTGGTAAAACGTCTTATCTACATTTATGAAGTGAAAGGTATTAGCATGAATGACCCAAGTCATTTATTGTGATAGTCTTGGTATGCTTTTATGTAAAGTATACTGGAAGAGACAATGGGAATTATTTCATAAAATATATGTGAGAAACACAGGAAAACGTGTAAAATGTATTGTACGGTATATCATATACTGATGAGTTACATTTCAAGTTATATCAAGATAAAAAGTGAGAACAGAGTTCTATTTTTTCAGATATGACATTTTCTGGGGGTTCCTGACACTTTCCTTGACTGTATGATTCACCATGGGTACATGACATTATCCATGGCTGTATGATTCACCAGGGATACATGGCACTATCCATGACTCCGTATGATCCACCATGGGTACATGACACTATCCATGACTGTATGATCCATGAGGGATACAAGACACTATCCATGACTGTATGAGCCATGAGGGATACACGACACTATTCATGACTGTATAATCCACCAAGGATACATGGCACTATCCATGACTCCGTATGATCCACCAGGGATACACGACACTATCCATGACTGTATGATCCACCATGGATACATGACACTATCCCTGTATGTTCCACCAGGGGTTCATGACACTGTGTATGCTCACCACGTCCGATACGCTGGTCCTCATCAACTACATTTCCTTCTCGGAGTCTCTGTTTGTGCTGCTGTCTATCCTGGCCCTCCTGTGGCTGCGCTACAAGGAGCCAGAGAGGAAACGACCCATAAAGGTGAGTGACCCTGTGTATGTATTTGTTCTGTACGGGGAGGGAGGTCTACACTCATGGGGGCGCCTTTATCTTGAACATTTTTTACTTATACAACTTTTTAAAACTTCTGAATATTGTCCGCATTCAATATATAGCACAGCATTAACTTATGCTTGTTTTCCTTTGCTTTGCCAGGTAGTATTATATAATTCTTGTTCATTCCTTTATTCTCGCTTTTAGAACGTAAATATAAAACTATTTCCCCGCCCGGCAAACACTACTACGCCCACAGGGTAAGGGTATGCACGACCCATTTCTCTTATTTCACGATCCCATTTCTTTTCGAAAATGACAGACGTATGAATGCACCACGTAATTTGTGTACCATCCTATTTCACAGGTGTGGCTCTGGGTGATCATTCTGTTCTTCCTGGTGTGTGTGTTCCTGGTGGTGTTCCCATTCTTTGAAAGGCCCGTCGAGCTGAGTGTGGCCATCGGCATCTGTCTGGCCGGAATACCCGTGTACCTGGTGTGCGTCCGCCAAGCGAACAAGTCCAAGAAATTCAACGCCTTAATGTGTAAGTCTCTGTTGTTTACCGGGTCCACGAGAGGGTATGATTCGCTGACCCTGGAGTTAGGACGTCTGTAGGAGTCTTTTAGAATCTTGTAATGGTTTTCGTTTTCTTCTGAATTATTTGTCAGTTCATCCGTGCCTTTCATGTTTTCATCAACGTTTAGGGATGAATTCTACGATCAGTATCTTTCATGTCCTCATTTAGTATATCAGGTTCACGTGAAGAAGTTTCTATCCTCGTAAAATCATTTCGTAAACGGTTCTTGATTTTTAATAATCAGTTTTCCTTTCGCTGAGGATTAGTGTCATGATTTTTCAAGGCCATTCAGCTGTGTGATTTTCTCTTTTTCTTGTTACAGTTGATCTTTGCATTACTGAATTTACATGTGGTTCTCTCTAAGGTTTACACATCATGAATATCTTTTGATAACACATCATAAATGCTGCGTTCATGTGGGATTGAATGTATCAGCTGTATTCTCGTTTTATAAACTGTATTTCTATCATTCTTCCGTCATCATTCATTCACTCTGGGTTTATTTATCATCTCTCTGTTGTTAATAATGTCGCCTGATCTTTCTTCCCTTCCCTCAGGCAACGTCACGTCTGTGTGCCAGCTTCTATGCTACGGCCTTCCGGAGGAGAAAGAGGACTGAGAACCACCTAGCTTGGTACGTGGTTTCTTACAGGGCTATACAGAAGGTCCGCTAAGGAGATGGTATCACCAACAAGACTATAGTTTTGTGGCAGTCTGGATGTACATGTGGCTCCTGACTACAAACAACTTATGCTGTGAAAGAGAATTATGGAAAACTGTCAAGCGGGGACGTGCGTACAAAAATAAAATACCGTAGAGAATGACGTGCCACTGATAAAAGTGCCATAGGTTGAGGTGTCACTGATTAAGGTCCCATAGACTGGGGTGCCAGACTGTGGTACAACAGACTTGGGTGATACAGAACTAAGGTGTGACCGGTAAAGGAAGACCACCACAGACTGTGGGGCACCTGGGACTGAACCAACAAGAGAGTAAAGGGACCAATTGGGACTGTGGTAACCCAAGTTAAGATAACAGGACTGAACAGGTGCAGACTGGTGGCGCCTTAAGTATAATGTAACACAATCTCAGCCGCCACAGACCAAAACACAAGACGAGTCTACACCACAAAGTAAAACTGGTACAGGAAAGACTAAGGTCCTATTTCTGACGAAGACCATGGACCGAAGTATCAGAAACAGGACACCACAGAAAAGGATATCGAGTTACGGCAGCCTGCAACGCCGCAACATGTAAGGTCAAGAAGTGCAACATAAACAATACCAGAGGCCATATACCTTTGCAGAATGAGAACCAGAATGAGGGTTGGCTAGGATACTGACTGAGGGAAAATGTTGTGATCGAATTAAAGGTCCCGAGCTGATGTCCACATCGCGTCTGTAAGTGGGGAGCCCAGAACAGCACCAGTACAACTAGCGAAGAAAACGGTTGGACAGAACATAAACATTAGATGGATTAATACAAGACAACGTCACGAAGATTTAGTGAAGTGCAGCCTCGAATGGATCCTACTGTTGTCTCGTATGTGAAGGTGTATTTTATAAGGACGACCAGATGAATATCTCTCCAGTGACGGAACCACCGTGGTTCATGGTCGATGTACCATAAAGACAGGATAGCACTGCTCTCTCAGTGGTCTAGAGCGAACTTGTGAACAAATCTCATGTTCGTTTATGTGGAAAATAAAAAAAAGAGACAAAACTCTAAAGAAACGGTTGCTCATCTGCTAGGATTAAGCTGTGAATATGTGTTTCCGCGAGGTTCATACCAACGAAATAGTAGACTGAATGCGATGAATTCCCTTGCAAGTTTTTCTTATTTTTGCGTAATTTACAAATTGAAACCCACGAAGTATTGTGACGAGTGGGAGGACCACGGAATGCCTTATTTCTCTTACATGTGTTTTGTGTTTTCCTTGAATAGCTATTATATGATTGTTGTATAATTGTGGGAATATCTGAAGAAGAAAATCGTGATGACATTATATATATATATATATATATATATATATATATATATATATATATATATATATATATATATATATGCAATCAGGATTCGTATTCTTACTGTATAAAGGCTTAGTTTTTAGAATATTTATCGTTATGTAAGATTTCATTATTTACCTCCAGTGACAAGGTGTTGGCTATTATTTCCTGGGGACTAGGCTGGTCTCATAAAACCCAACCGAGTATAAGCATTATTTTCCTACAAATGTTTCTTAAGGGGACTTGTGCATAATGTGTTTGCGGAGATATTTTTTTTTCTTTTTGTACCAATAAATGATCTATCTTGATTGTGTGTGTCCAGCTGGCTTCATGAAGCTGATCATAACCTTTTTGATCATTAAGTTGGGAAGCGGTCAAGTCCTGGGTCAGGTGTCTGTAGGACCTAAGATTAGTCACCTACGACGAGATTCTGCCAAAAGGCATTTCTGACGCGTAACACTCACCACAAGGAAACTCTAAGAGTTATGAAGAAAGAGGTGTTGCTTAAGAGATGTCAGGGGATATGAGAGATGAAGAAATTCTACATTTATTGACCGAATACCAGTAGTCCACGTGTGAGTGTGGTAGAAAGGAAAGGCAACAGTTATCCGGGCTAAAGGAGTGACATTTGACACCCGCTGTAGTGCTGGCTTTCTCTGCGCAGCCATCACTGCTTTCCCCACCGCCCCGGTTGGGTTAGTAAACGTCATATACCTCCCTGGTAGGTGGCTACCTATTACCCACCTGAGAGAGAGTGGTGTGTTAGTGGACTGCCTTTGATATGCACTAAACGTAACATTTGGGACAGGTATGAATAGCAATGAAGACATTCGTCTGAGATAGAACAAAAAAAAAAAAGACTTCTTTCTCCAGGCTTTAAAACTAAACATGATATATATATATATATATATATATATATATATATATATATATATATATATATGATACGTTTATATCAACAGGGATCTATCACCATCCGGTTAGAATTTGCTTATGCACTTCAGTGGGTCAATAATTTGTTGCTGAAGACCGGTCCTAAAATGAAGCCTTGATTCATTTGGGGAGCTGTGGAAACTCACCAACGGAATACACGTTTATTTTATGATGCGCCACGCTGTAAATGCTTGAGAACATGACACAGAATCTGTATCTCAAGGTAGACAAATATCCTGTGGTCTGGGGGACAATATGTAAGTCAAATATGGCTAAGGAACGTCTTGCAAGGAATTGTTAAAGCAAGTGTCGAATTCCACATACTTGTTGTGGAAGAGGAAAAAATAAACATTTAGTTTATTTTTCTCATCCACAACGAGTATGTGGAATTCTACACTTACTTCCCCCAATTCCTTACAACACGTTTCCTGGCCATCATTAGTTCACAGATTGTCCCCCAATATTTACAATATGTGCTCTCTGATAATACCGTGATGATAGGGATTACATGAAATGAGCTTACGTTATATTGGGATGGTAAAATAGGTGGTTGGATCAATGGTCTGTCCGCTGATAGCTGGTCAAGAAACCAACATTTCAAGCTGCTTCGGGAGATAGGTCATGAAATGAAGGAGGAGGAGGAAGATTTGGTGGTTTTGGTAAATTCAGGTTCTAGACATGTTTTTGTCTGTTGGGTACAAGAGCAGCCAAGCGTGAAGGTCAGGTTAACTCTCTATCGCGAGTTGTGTATGTCCCATGCAAGTAATCTACCTTGTCATCCATGCTCGATAAATGATGCTATATAGACAGTGTAGTGTGTGTGTCATCTAACCTTACCATTAACGCCTGAAATGATGACCCTGGCAGTTGATAGGCCTAAAATCCCCCCCCAGAACAGCCAAATAAAAAAAGGATGCGTTTCTTTACGAGATTCAATCATCTGATTAACGTTAACTGGTTAGGATCACCGGATCTTGCCCACGAAGCCTAGTGTGATTCCCGGAACGGGAAGACTTTTCGGTCTCCTTAGATTACGAATCTTAAGTGGGTTTTCTGCGATGCATGAGTCATGATGAGAGGCCCGCGTTCGTATCCCGGACACAACAACTGGTGTTGAGGACAACACAGATGATGAGACTAAGAGAATTCATCAACAAAGTCTTTCATGATGTGTGTTACCGGACTTCGAGCATGGAGAGTCATCTTAGCCAATGTGTATCGTCGTCCGTGTATTAAATGCGGTATATGGTTTCCCTGATGTACCCCAAAGGAGTTTATAGTTTACCTGCTCCTGATTGAGGCGCAACCTTGAATGTCCTGAAGCCCCATAGAAGGAGAAAAGAATATGTTTATGTTATGGTTCCAATAGATGATGCTGCAAGTTTCTTTCTTACTTCTATTGGCTCCTACTTGTGTCTTGATAACCTTGCCTGTTGGATGCTGTATATAGTCTAATAACAAAACAATAAACTTTTCTCCCAGTTGATCGGTTAGATACAATTTAACGATTACATGAAATTGAATTTGTGTTTTTTCGGGATACCCAACAAATAAGTTCGTAGAGTATATCTGATACCCTAAAGCATATGTCTAGCTTTAAAGGTTAAAACTACAGAAAAACCAAGAAGCAGAAAACATTATAGAGTAATGTGACCAGTAATTCAAGCATTAAAATAAAACAATGCAGCCCTTTGCTAGGTTTAACGGCCAGCGACCTAGGAGGAAGGTCATTAGGCCTGAGTCAAGACCCTTTCATAAATGTGGTTCTGTTCTCGTTTTCTGTGCTTTATAAAACTGATCTTTCTAAAATCATGAATAAAGAATCATACATTGGCTAATATGTCGTGTAGTACCCTATGTCAAAGACTAAACCAGATTTAACATGAAATCTTAAAAGCTTCAACACACACACACACACACACACACACACACACATATATATATATATATATATATATATATATATATATATATATATATATATATATATATATATATATATTTTTTTTTTTTTTTTTTTTTTTTTATACTTTGTCGCTGTCTCCCGCGTTTGCGAGGTAGCGCAAGGAAACAGACGAAAGAAATGGCCCAACCCCCCCCCCCCCATACACATGTACATACACACGTCCACACACGCAAATATACATACCTACACAGCTTTCCATGGTTTACCCCAGACGCTTCACATGCCTTGATTCAATCCACTGACAGCACGTCAAACCCTGTATACCACATCGCTCCAATTCACTCTATTCCTTGCCCTCCTTTCACCCTCCTGCATGTTCAGGCCCCGATCACACAAAATCTTTTTCACTCCATCTTTCCACCTCCAATTTGGTCTCCCTCTTCTCCTCGTTCCCTCCACCTCCGACACATATATCCTCTTGGTCAATCTTTCCTCACTCATTCTCTCCATGTGCCCAAACCATTTCAAAACACCCTCTTCTGCTCTCTCAACCACGCTCTTTTTATTTCCACACATCTCTCTTACCCTTACGTTACTTACTCGATCAAACCACCTCACACCACACATTGTCCTCAAACATCTCATTTCCAGCACATCCATCCTCCTGCGCACAACTCTATCCATAGCCCACGCCTCGCAACCATACAACATATATATATTCCAGTACAGAATATATTTGTATTGTGAATTATCGTGGAAATTTGGTACAAGAGCGAAACTGTTACAAGTAATAATAAAAATCAATATGATAATGATATGAATGATGAAGATGATGATATATATGATGACAAATGCCTGTTAGAAGAAACCACAACATCACTGTTGACTGAATGATTTGGGTTTTAAGACCTATCGAGTGCCAGGGTTAAGGCCGTCAACATCAAGTTATAAACTGCAATCCCAAAATCTTGAAAACTTTCCTCAGGTGTTGAGAATCATCCTGAGACCACACACGCTCCTTATTGCCATTTGTGACCCTTGACCACATCAATGATTCAGGCAGTCTTCGCTCAGGAACAACTGCACGTCTCTGGAAGCAAGGCCAAATGAGATGGTGAATGTTGGGGGATATCTTTACCATCGCCTACGAAATATCGAGGCAAATGAGGTGTGGGCAACACCCATATTGGACCGGGGGACTTCCCCACACTGACCCGACCGACCCTGGCCGACTTATTTCCTCATTCTCCAGCGGCGACAGCAACGTAAGCAGCATACCTGCAGCGAACAGGAAGACGGAAGTCGTCGGAAAACCTGCAAGACGAGATCATTATATCACTCCTTACGTCTCATCACTTTCCGCGTAGTTCTTCTAAAGTTCCGATGTATAAATATTTCCGTTTTCGTTCTGGTTCGCAAGGAGACGCTGAACACGGTGTAATCGTCGGTGACTTTGCAAAGAGTGGTGATGTTCAGGGGCGAAGTGAGGATAGAGGTAGAGGCAATGCAAATGAGAGGTGAGATGTGCTTGCTGAGTGTAGGGCGAGGGTAATGGAGAGATAATCGTGAAACGAAAGTACGTAAGGTTTACGTAGGCGAGGGTGCATTGGCTGCAGTAAAGGGGAGGCGAGGGGCTTCATGGTTAGAGGGGTAAAAGTGGGTTGAGAAGAGAAGGGAGAGTTAGACTTTAGGGCTGAAGACGAGGAAGGGTGGATGGGGTCGAGAGATGAGATGCAGTATAACGCGAAGTCGGGAAATAGAAAGGTACGTGGCACGACGACGAACGAGTACGTGGTGCGACGACGGAAGGGTACATGGTACGACGACAGACGGGTACGTGGGACGATGACGGAAGGGTACGTGGTACGACGACCGACGGGTAAGTGGCTGAAGTACGAGAAAGTACGTAGGAAAAAGACAGAGGAGTTCAAAGGTAGAAAGACAGAAGGATACAAAACAGAGAAACAATACAAGATATACGTAGAGAGAGAGAGAGAGAGAGAGAGAGAGAGAGAGAGAGAGAGAGAGAGAGAGAGAGAGAGAGAGAGAGAGAGAGAGAGGTGCAGGAGGGAAGTCTGGAAGGGACCGTCACAGGACACCGACGCGGAAGAGCGCCCGGTGGGACAAGAGGTGAGAGTGACGGGAAGGGAGGGCCACAGCGTCCCACAAGGACGAAGAGCTACTGGGGTAGGTAAGCGCGAGGGGGGAGGGGCTACGAGTGGGTAGCGGCGCAGGGCACCTATATAACACGCCACCCGCCACCTCGCCAACATTCACTCCCTAAACTCGCCTCCTGCAGTCAACTACGAACAGTTGTCGTAAGTGTGGTACATATATTCTCAAGTAACACCTGGCCGCTATATAAGTAGCTTCATTAAGTTGAATGCAGCAGTGAACTTTTCTAGAGCACACAGTGAGTAGGTTTCAGTGAGGGGTGTGTGCATACTCTCAGATGACAACTGACTGCCTTTATAGTGAACGTAGCTTGTTAAATGCAAATTACTGAGCTTCAACAACAGTACAATACGGTGTGTAGCATATGGTTCTGGCAATAATGATGGTTTTGCTCCAACACTGCGTAGCTACGTTGATACACCTAATGGCCATTAACAGTTAAAGGTCATTAACCCAGAATCGGATATATACGTTAAAATAGGGTATATCAAAACGGTGTCTCATGTGTGGTAGTAAGTCTTTTCTCTCTTCCAAGACTTAGGTCATAACTGTATACCCATACATTAAATCTGTATACCCATGGAAGTTGTGAATGAATGAATGATCGTGTATGATAAATGAATATCAGATTTTACACTTCTCGGGCCATGGATACATGAAAATAATGATAAGGATCTGCAAACTGACGTACTGTACCTTGTACACAGAACATGGGATGCTCATGAACGCTGTTGTTGTTGAGGTGCAACATTTACGGGAGGTTGGACGTCGGAGTCGGCCTAGTGCCCAAGCTGGGGAAAAAGAAAACGAAATGTAACACTATTTTCTTCACAGTTAGAATCTGATTGTAATAGTTAATCACATGTTTGATCCGTGATATTTCGTACATAAGGACGTACACGTGTATGATAATGTGAGAGCTGAGGAGGGTGTGCTGAGATGGTTTAGTCATACGGAGAAAATGAGGAGAGGTTGACAAAGAGGATATGTGTCAAAAGTGGAGGGGGAAAAAGAGAGCGGAAGACGAAATTGGAGATGGAAGGATGTAATGTAAAGGATTTTGAACGTTCGGGGCCTGAATTTGATGGAGGGTGAATGGCGTACACGGGAAGGAGTGGAACGATGTGGTATACACGGGTGTCAGTGGACTGAACCAGGGCATAAGAAAGGTCTGTGGAGCCTGGTTGTGGATAGGAAGCTGTAGTTTTGGTGCATTACACATGACAGCTAGAGACTAAGTGTGAACGAATGTGGCCTTTGTTGCATTTTCCTAGCGCTACCTTGCACACGCGCGAGGGGAGGGGAGTGCCATTTCATGTAAAGCGGGGTGACGACGAGAATGGATGAAGGCATCAAGTATGAATATGTACATGTGTATACATATATATGTCTGTGTATGTATATGTATGTATAAGTTGAAATGTATAGGTATGTATATGTGCGTGTGTGGGTGTTTACGTATATACATGTGTATGTGGGTGGGTTGGGCCATTCTTTCGTGTTTCCTTGTGCTACCTCGCTAACGCGGGAGACAGCGACAAAGTATAATAGAATAGTGTGTGTGCATGTGTGTGTGTGTGTGTGTGTGTGTGTGTGTGTGTGTGTGTGTGTATGTGTGAGATGGGGGAGCATAGTACAGATCCACTTATGATTTGAGTTGCCAGTTGGTCCGCGACTACTGATCCCATTCTCACCAAGCACTTCCTTCCTCCAGGCTGACCATGAAGCTGACGTTGCTGGTTCTTTTGGTGGCTTTTGGCCTGACGGCAGCGGACACCAAGAAAGCCAATCCTCGTCATCTATACCTTGGACTCGGCATTGGGCCCCCCGCTCACCACGTCGGATATGGAGGGTATCCCGGATATGGAGGGCAACTCGGATACGGAGGGTATCCCGGATACGGAGGGTATCCCGGATACGGAGGGTATCCCGGACACGGAGGGTATCCCGGATACGGAGGGTACCCCGGATATGGTGGTATCGGAGGAGGCGTCTTCGGAGGTGTCTTTGGGGGAATCGGTGGTTACAGTGGTTACTATGGTTAGAGAGGTTGGCAACTCTTCATCAAATGATGTCTCGCAAAGTTTCAAACCCATTCATACTACCATTCATGGCAGTCATAACTTCTCATGATGCACCGAAGATGCAGTCTACATTAAATCATATATTGTATTCTCAACTGTGGCATGGTCCGTTCTCATTATGTGATATATATATATATATATATATATATATATATATATATATATATATATATATATATATATATATATATATATATATATATATATACCTCCATCATATACAATCTGTCCACTAGGCATTTCAGATCGTAAGGGGAACTTAGTTAACATAATTCCATATACACTCTAGCCTGGTGCCTTAAATGCCCACTGCTAGTTAATCTAGTCACGAATTCCCCTTAAGTCATCGGTCCTCTCCTATAGAGTTAAGAGAAAATATTTTTTTTGTAGTTATGTACAGGAGTGTGTGTATTCTTGGAGTTACCTTATACACTCGAGGAGAGTGTTCAGGATTTTCATATGGTTATTATAACAACATTGACGGGCCATAATGATCAAAATAGTTGTTAGGCCTGAATCCTAAATAACCAACCTTAATAAATGTTAAATTGACTGTTGTGTTTGTGTACCTTAACTTGTATATTTTGTGATGATTTTGTTGTTAAAAAAAAACACTCGCTTTCGATAGCCCCAGAGATATTGTATGCGTGCAAGGCATAGACCCTCAGTCAATAGATATAAAGAAAGGATGGATGTATTGAAAGTGAAATGTTTGAGGATAATATGTGGTGTGTGGAGGGGGAAGGGTTAAGCAAGTAAGAAATTATACAGTAAGAGAAAGAGGCGTAATAGCAAGGTGAGTATGGCTGAGATAACTGATGCGCTGAAATGGTTTGGACATAAGGAGAGGATAAGTGAGGAGAGATTGACTAAGAGGGGTATGCGTATGAAGTAGAGGGACAAGGAAAAGGGGAAAGACCGAACTGAAAATAGAAGAATGGAATGAAAGATTCTTCGGAGCGTCGGCGCCTGAATATGCAAGGAAGTGGGGCTTGCACAAGACAGAGGGGCCTGAAGCGATGTGGAATACTGGAAGCAACATGTTGTCAATGGGCTGAACCAAGGCAAATAGAGCAGTCAGGGAAACCATGGAAAGGTCAAAGGGGAATGACTGTAGATTGGAGTTCTGGTTTCGGTCTATTTTACATGACATTTTGAGACTGGATGTGAGCAACTGAGACTGTTTCTAGTGCTGCGTCATCATGCAGGAAATGGTGACAAGTATCAAAAAGAAGGAAAATGAAAGTTGAGGTGAGTGTGTGTCAGTAAGCTTCAGGAAGAATAAGAAAATGTTTTAGAAGGAGACTAATAGTGTGAGGAAAAACGAGAGAACAAATGGGAAATGCTGATGATGAGGCCAAATGGGGAAAAGGCAATAGGCAGAAATGAGTTGAAATTGAGATGGAGTGAGTGTTCTGAAGGATAGTTGAAAGCGTTCAATGGTAGGTAGGTAGGTGTGGGGTGTCTTGGTCGGTATGGTATGTAAAATGAGGCATGATAAATTGTTTGGTTAAGAGAGGTGGTGAAAGCCTTGCGCAAGATGAAGTATGGCAAGGCGGCTGGAATGGATAGTCCTGCAGATGAATTTCTTAAGAAATGGAGGTGACTGTGTTGTTGATTGATTAGGTAGGATTTTCATTTTATGTATAGATAATGGGGAGGTGCCCGAGAAGTATCGGAATGCATGAATACCACTGTATAAAGGGGAAAACGATAGGTGTATGAACTACAGAGGCGTAAGTTTACTGCGTGTGCATCGTTCTTGAGAGCTATTGCAGTGTAACAAATGAGATCAACAGGGAAAGGACGAGATGTAGAGGAGAGTGATGTCTTGTGTGCTGAAGTAGTACAGGTAGCGATGGAGCCATGGATGTTTCCCGCAGAGGTTTATCGGTCACCTGACGCAAGTTTACCCTTGAAATTTCTCCTCGGCACACAGCCCTGCAGCTGTATACCAGGAATGCGGTTCTGCTGCATGAACACCAGACTCCTTTCTCTTTACCACACACACACACGCACACACACACACACACACACACACACACACACACACACACACACACACACACACAACACACACACACACACACACACGTATGAATTTCATATACTGTATGGCATGTGTGAAAATTATATAGTTCATCACAAGCTCTCACTGATTAAAATGAGAAATTTTCGTAAAATCATAAGTTAAAATCTTCCAATATTTTGTTGGACTCTATGTAAAAATAATGATAATGATATCATTATTATCATTATCATTATTAAACTACAGCATAAGAAAACTCAAAAGTAAGGTCATGGTTCCAGGTCTCCTGAAAATAGTGATCACTGCAAGTCATCGCAATCGCTGAAAAGCAATTCCCTTGGTTGTCTGTTAGACATGACACGGCCTCCGATGTCACCTGGCGTCGGCGAGACGGATGCGGAAGCGTCGGACAAACAACAGAAGACAAACTTTTGAGTTAGTCTTCATGAGATTACTGAGAAGCGGAAACTGACGGAGAGAGAACATTTAACAACAGACATGATGAAGCGGAATATTAGATATTTCATGAAATCTGTCATTTTTACGTGATTTTTGGAGGGGATTCGAGTACAATTTTTGGTTCTTCGCAGACCAACAGCACACAACTTAGTTTCAAAACAATGGAAGAATAGAAATAAAAGCAACTAAACCATATTTATCAGAAATAGTGCTCCTTGTCTCAGGCACAGTTTAAATCATTACAGTATGATCTAAACGTGTAAAAAAAATTTCAGTTCAATAAATCAGATTCATTACACAGAATGATAACTATATATTATTCATTTATTTCATTATATAAACTTTGTCGCTATCTCCTGCGTTAGCGAGGTAGCGCAAGGAAATAGACGAAAGGATGGCCCAACCCAACCACATACACATGTAAATACATACACGTCCACATACGCACATATACATACCTATACATTTCAACGTATACTTATATATATATACACAGACATACGCATATATACACATGTACATAATTCATACTTGCTGCCTTTATTCATTCCCGTCGCCATCCCGCCACACATGAAATGACACCCCCTCCCCCCGCACGTGCGCAAGGTCGCGCTGGGAAAAGACAACAAAGGCCACATTCGTTCACACTCAGCCTCTAGCTGTCATGTTTAATGCACACACACACACACACACACACACACATATATATATATATATATATATATATATATATATATATATATATATATATATGTATATATATATATATATATATTATCCCTGGGGATAGGGGATTAAGAATACTTCCCACGTATTCCCTGCGTGTCGTAGAAGACGACTAAAAGGGGAGGGAGCGGGGGGCTGGAAATCCTCCCCTCTCGTTTTTTTTTTTTTTTTTTAATTTTCCAAAAGAAGGAACAGAGAATTGGGCCAGGTGAGGGTATTCCCTCAAAGGCCCAGTCCTCTGTTCTTAATGCTACCTCGCTAACGCGGGAAATGGCGAATAGTTTAAAAGAAAAGATATATATATATATATATATATATATATATATATATATATATATATATATATATGTGTGTGTGTGTGTGTGTGTGTGTGTGCTTGTGGTTTTGTCAATATATGACAAACACGATAAATTTCGAGTTCCAGCAGTTCCGTGATTGTTCCTGTTTTGAAAAGATAACTGATCTCGCCAATGTGTCACCTTTAATTTAAGTGTAGGAATATAATGATAAACAGGGGGGAGGGAGAGGGAGTATATTGTGTTGTCACTGATAATGATGATACACATACGGAGCCACAGACGTGTGTACACATCCATAACAAAACAGCAGCAGTTAATTTACTGAAGTATACAAAACAACAAAACGAAAACGAAAAATAACTGAAAAGACGCTGTTGATAATAAGAAGACGAGTTCTTCGGGCTGACACCGACAGTGGGCCTTGGAATGATCCTGGGAAACTGGTACCTACCAATGAATCATCTTTTATTCACATACCCCAAGCCTCAGTTGGTGACTCGTTTCACTCAAAGAACTCCTGCACCAGTTTCAAGTCTTCAGCAGCGGGCTAGCGGTAACGGCATCAGTAAACTTCGACACCTAGACTCCGGCATTGGCATAGGCTTCATTCACTACCCATGTGATAGCTTTGTCCACTGACCCCTAGCACCAGACTGTCTAGAGGCACTCTGTTGTGGGCGGTAGTGTGTATCTCTGCAGGGAAGAGAATAACAGCAACCATTAGCAAGATACGTAACCTAACGATGAATCGTACGTAAGTACACTACGAGGAATGAAACAATCGTTGTTTGCTCTTCATGCTTAAGGGGAAAAAAAAAAATATGGCGTCATTCCTGATGACATGAAATATGAAGCCGGCATCAATTTTATTCATCAGATCCTTTAAACCCCTGTCAAAATGATCCATAAGCACGAGTTAGTTTGTTTTTTTTCCTTGAAATATGGATGGCACGTCATCATGCATCGTAAACCTTAGGGGATCCAAGTGGAGAATAGTATCCCCCAGGGCATTGTTCAATTGTCCATCACAATCAGAGAGAGAGAGAGAGAGAGAGAGAGAGAGAGAGAGAGAGAGAGAGAGAGAGAGAGAGAGAGAGAGAGTTCACTTTACCAGAGAGATCACCAGCTCCGGCTGGTAATAGTCTGAGACGGTGACAACACCGGCCTTGACATCCTCCATGTCTACCGCTCGTATCACGCGGAAGTTCACACATGAGTCCTGGTCTGTTAACTCCTCCATGTAGAAAGTTACCAAGCTGCCATCCACCTCATATCGCTTTATGCTCGCGTCGTCCCTCACGAGTTTCTTGAGATCCTCTTTCTCGGGGATGTAGCCAGAGATGAGATCAACTTGGATGAGAGCCATGTTGGACTTGCCATCAGGGAGGCGATAGGCAGCACAGGCTGTGATGCGTTTGGTGACACACTTGTAGTCAGGGGCTGTGCTGGTGTTGACTGTTAAGCTGAAGGCTTCATTCGGCTCAGGCTCAGGAATATTGTACCGAAGGACAGCCTGGAAGGTCACGAGGGCAAGGTCACCTTTCCGATGGACAATGGTGATTAAAATCATCATTATGAAGAACATAATCATAACACATCTCAGGTCATCTTATTCATCTTTTTTTATTCTTACCTGGATAACAGAACATCCTTGACCTTCCAAATTTGTAGAGACGTTGGTGGGAAGAGTTGGCAACGTTACCAACCGCTGCAAGAGTTTGTTGTCGTCTGTGATAGTGATGGAGTGGGTCAGTCCAGTGGCTGTCACTTTTACCACCATGTTCAAGGGGATCTGGTATAAATGTGACTCATAGACAGCCATAGCCTGGAGGGCCACCACTGTGTCCTGGAGGTGAGGAGGGAGGAAGTGGGTACCGTCAGTGTTTAGCATAGGCTTACAGATTATACTTTTTATGAAAATAATAATGTCCACATTCTCTCATGGTTCATTCCACTGTCTTTATGGATTACACGAATAATTTAGTCTGTTCAGGAGCCTGCAGTATCAACAGGGACTTCCTAAACCATCGCAGACGATCGTACCTGTGTAGAGTAGAATCCTCCTTGGCCATTCCTCTGTGTAGTGATCCATTTCACCACCTTCCTCGCCTGCGGCTCGAAGTTCTTGGGATCCTGAGTCATCATGGCCATGATGGCATATCCAGCTGTCTCCACTGCTACAGACTTACTTTTGCCTGATGGATGAATGAAAAAAAAAAAAAAAAATATGAAGAAAGATGTTTGTAGTATCTTCAGAGTAAAAACAGTGAATAGAATCAGATGAATGAAAGCTCAATGACATTGTAGAAAACATCGGTAGATTAATAAAATATGAATGACTAACAGCTGAACAGAATGAACAACAAAGTCGTGCAAGTCGCAAGTTCCAGTAATTTCTCAAACAAATTTTACCTCTGTGCATATAATATTTGGTTACTCACTTTCAGCAAGATTTTCTATGCTTATGCTTCTCCATACAACTTGAATACTTCCACATCTCCAGCCACCTACAGCTCCATCATATACAAGTGTCTTATGTAAGCCTTAAGCATTTTACATAAGTACCTGTAGATCAACATATTCTTTCCCCCTGTAAAAGTGTCATTGACAATTTACATCTATTTATGGATCCAGGGAGCTAACATAATTCAAATTCCATCCCCTCTTATCACATCCCTGTTTATTAATCTTATTCTTTTTTCCATCTAAATTCCCATCAATATTTCCCATTTATCTTTTAATCCGTTTAATTTTTCCCAGTTGAATCATCGTCTAAAATTTACAGGCTCTATTCATAGTTTCCCTCAACTGAACACGTCTCCTTTAGCGTGTACCTGCTAATCCCTTTGGCAGTTCCCAGTGAATCGAGTTCTTGGCCACAATGGCAAGGTCGAGTAGCTGTTGGAGTACTGCCTCGCCCTCAGGTAGACGACCCAGGGCCAGAGCGTAAGCCTTCAGTGCCAGCGTGTAGGGGTCCTGGGAAGTGTCTGCCTTCAGACATTGAGCAGCCGCTGACACATGGGCGCTAGCCGGGTCCTCCCCAGCCTCCAGGAGGGAGATCATCACGTAGGACGTCAGGGGTACGAGAGAGTCGCTGCCAGCAACACCTCCCTGTGTTGGAGAGCTTTGTAATAGTTTTTTTTTTTTCAACTGTGTTTTGTGTCTCTAAATAAATGAAGATACGTGAGCGTCTCTCTCTCTCTCTCTCTCTCTCTCCCTCTAATGAATTTGAAATTGTTTGAGTGTTTCGTTCTGGATTTAAGAATTAGGTTTCCGAAATTCATAATTCTCTAAAAATGGGGGCGGCGGAATCACTTACCATCAGGTTCTAAGTTGCATGATCAGGCGTTCTAGAACAGATAATGCCTCTAACTTAGAATACAGAAAACTTGACTGTAATGTGAGATTTTGTATTGGAACTCACCTTCAAGTTTTTTTGCAGCACTTTGCCGACGGAACTGAAGCAGCCGTCATTCCTCTGTTTCTTCTGAAGCCAAGATCTTGCACTTTCCAGCACCGTCTCGTCAACCTGAAATGTTTATGCATAATCAGGTGTTATCCTGTTGATCCACGATAGTCCATGCTCCCTTCCTCACCCATCACTGAGTGAATTCTATCACTGTAGCTTCTGACTCTCGGTAGCAAAGATTCACTGATTCGCCCACGCTTTTCTTTTTTTTTTTTTCTGGCAGCCTAGTGCTCAGTTGTGCTCACACAGCTGGTGCTGCCAAAGTTCTCCACTTGGCAGTCACTTTAGCATTTACCTGTTGGCTGGTTGTTGGCTTTGCAACTAAATTTCAAGTCCAGTAAGTACCAATAAATGGGTTGGGAGGGAGGGAGTTGGGTAGAGAATATTTTTATCTTACATAATACGTCATATACGTTACATATAATACGTCATATACATTACATAATACGTCAGTTGTTTTGATAATTGGATGATATTTTAAGGCAAATCTTGTTAGAAAAAATTTCACGTACACACACACACACACACCAAAAGATAGCACAAGAAGATTGTAATGACTTCCAGTTATCCCATGATATTGGTGGATCGTAAGGACAGCCACACAATCCTACCACATACACATGATGAATGAGTCACACGAGTTCAAGGAACCCTTCGGCAACATGGACAAGAGAGAAGAACGTTATTGGAAAGAGTATGAACATAGCCACGGGAATGTCCCTCTCTTATGTTTGTTTTATTTCTCACCATAAAAGGACGTGGAGGAACTCTTAGGAAACTACCAATGATTAATAATACGAGGCATTTTCTTCTACTAAAGAGATGTGTCTTACTTTCCATCAGTCTATCTAACTATTTCTATCGATATTTCTACATATATCCACCGAACAGTTTCTGTATATCTCTAAGGCCTTCTGCTTGTGCATGTGTCTGCCGACCTATCGTATAAAACAAGACCTGAATCCCGTCAAATGTTCTCTCTACACTCACTGCGATATGATGTTGTGCTTGAGCGAAGGACTTGAGCACGAAGCCTGTCAGCCAGGTGGAGCCGGACGCATCCCTTTTCCCGAAGGCGCTGTAGGAACCGTCCTCGTGTCGATATAAGAGCTCATTTTGGTAACCTGGTGAATTAACGTCGGCTCATCGTTCATGTCACGAGGGAAAGAAATAACAATTATGATTGGAGGAAATATGTGGCTATCAGAGCTACCGGCTTATACTGGCCCAAGCTGGAGGCCAAAATGCAAAAATCAACTTCATGTTACTGTTGATTTCCCGCTCCATACTAGCATACATTACACACACACACACACAGTTTCATACTAGCATACCTCTCTCTCTCTCTCTCTCTCTCTCTCTCTCTCTCTCTCTCTCTCTCTCTCTCTCTCTCTCTCTCAATCGCTGTTTCTTACTAGCACACACACATACACACACACAAACACATACACACACCTGGCTACTTGATGTGGCAGTATCTCTCCTTCAACATAACATGCATTTCAGCAATCGGTAACAGGAAAGCCTAACTTTTTTGGTTAAGATAAAAAGGCAAAAGTAAGGAGGCGAACCCTTAGCGACAAACCCATCTCCCCCCCCCCCCCATCTCCGTCTTTAGGTCATCTTAAGATATTGAAATTACCTCTTCTCATGAAGGCGAAGAGTTTCCCCATACTGTACGAGGTGGGCATTTTGGAGGCGGTCAAGTACTGCGTGATGAAGACGATGGGGGCAAAGTTAATCATGTTTTGCTCTCCACACCCGTACGGCATACCGATCAGGTGTCCTAGGTTCTGTGGATATATATATATATATATATATATATATATATATATATATATATATATATATATATATATTATTATTATTATTATTATTATTATACTTTGTCGCTGTCTCCCGCGTTTGCGAGGTAGCGCAAGGAAACAGACGAAAGAAATGGCCCAACCCCCCCCATACACATGTATATACATACGTCCACACACGCAAATATACATACCTACACAGCTTTCCATGGTTTACCCCAGACGCTTCACATGCCCTGCTTCAATCCACTGACAGCACGTCAACCCCGGTATACCACATCGCTCCAATTCACTCTATTCCTTGCCCTCCTTTCACCCTCCTGCATGTTCAGGCCCCGATCACACAAAATCTTTTTCACTCCATCTTTCCACCTCCAATTTGGTCTCCCTCTTCTCCTTGTTCCCTCCACCTCCGACACATATATCCTCTTGGTCAATCTTTCCTCACTCATCCTCTCCATGTGCCCAAACCACTTCAAAACACCCTCTTCTGCTCTCTCAACCACGCTCTTTTTATATCCACACATCTCTCTTACCCTTACGTTACTCACTCGATCAAACCACCTCACACCACACATTGTCCTCAAACATCTCATTTCCAGCACATCCATCCTCCTGCGCACCACTCTATCCATAGCCCACGCCTCGCAACCATACAACATTGTTGGAACCACTATTCCTTCAAACATACCCATTTTTGCTTTCCGAGATAATGTTCTCGACTTCCACACATTCTTCAAGGCCCCCAGGATTTTCGCCCCCTCCCCCACCCTATGATCCACTTCCGCTTCCATGGTTCCATCCGCTGCCAGATCCACTCCCAGATATCTAAAACACTTCACTTCCTCCAGTTTTTCTCCATTCAAACTCACCTCCCAATTGACTTGACCCTCAACCCTACTGTACCTAATAACCTTGCTCTTATTCACATTTACTCTTAACTTTCTTCTTCCACACACTTTTCCAAACTCAGTCACCAGCTTCTGCAGTTTCTCACATGAATCAGCCACCAGCGCTGTATCATCAGCGAACAACAACTGACTCACTTCCCAAGCTCTCTCATCCCCAACAGACTTCATACTTGCCCCTCTTTCCAAAACTCTTGCATTCACCTCCCTAACAACCCCATCCATAAACAAATCAAACAACCATGGAGACATCACACACCCCTGCCGCAAACCTACATTCACTGAGAACCAATCACTTTCCTATGAGCCCATGGGGAAAATGAAACACGATAAGTTCCCAAGTGCACTTTCGTGTAATAATCATATCATCAGGGGAGACACTAAAGAGAAATATAAGTTAGTTGATATACAACGAAGAGACGCAGTTAGGACGCCATCTGGTAAACATGCGATTGTCCACGACAGACAACGAGCGTATCATAAACTTATTATGTGGACAAAAAGGTGAACTGTTTCCAAATTTTATCATATATATATATATATATATATATATATATATATATATATATATATATATATATATATATATATATATATATATATATATATATATATATATATATATATAACCATTCATCAACCTGCATTACAAGAAATTCCTTACCTGGACTGTAATGGTAATTGTCCAGTTACCGTGACACAAATGTAATCCGAAGAACACGCTTCTAATAATGAACATGAGGTGTACTTGAAATTCATGCCTAGGGCAGAAACGCCACTGAGGTTAAGGTGTACTCACCCATAGGCTATGTTGACCAAGAGAGCCAAGACGCAGGAGAGGAGGAGCGGACCATGGGCTGCCATTGCAACAGACTGGAAGAAACCTCCCTGGGTGGGAGACGCTGAGTGAGTGACGGTGGCTGGTGTCCACTCCTGCATGAAACCTATCTCGTTAACCCCCAACCCCCATTTCCGTTAATCCCCGATGTGTGGAAAGAATGTCACGGCCTCTTGTCAATGGCATCCCGAACTCCGGTGTACCATTACTGGCACAATATAATATAGTAATACAAGTTCAACCTTTTCTCCTATACTTATTCTCCTCTCTAGCAACGAGTTCCTTTTTCCCCTCAGATAACCAAATGCACTCAAACGCTGACAACTCAAACTGCATTCCTCCACATCCTTCAGGCCTGTTCCTCTTCTATTCGATCTTCACCTCCTTTCAGCACTAAACTCAGACTTGGACAGGATATCTTTGTGGGGTAGACGATAACTGGTTAAGTGTACTGCCTCCAAGACCCAGCTTCTATCTCCCATCGAAAATTCCTCACAACTTTCCCCTCTCCTTTGACAGTCTGTAATTACACCTATAGACTCAGTGAACATACTTGGTATTACTGTACCATCCACCCTATCTTGGAAATCCTATATTAAGGGAACAGATAAGTCTGCCTCTAAGAAACTGGTAGTCCTGTCTAGAAGTAATTCTTTTCTTCCCAAGAGCTGCTCCGTTCATATGTATGACGGAGTATTACTCTCATATCTGAGGTGGTTTTAGCACTACATCCTTCATTGACAAAGTCGAAAGCCGTCCGACATAAATTCTCCCTGATTAACTTCAAAACATGTCCCGCTTTCTCTCTTCTATAAGTTTTGTTTTGATTTTTGCTAAGAGCTGGCTGCTTGTATAACTCACACCACTAGCTAGACCACGCAAGACTCAGCAAGCAGCTGCGTCATATTGTTACTGTGTGACCGTTGGCAACTCAAAGGTACACCTCGAGGGTATGAAGCTCTCTCCCTTTAATGTCTTTCTCAATAATTGTGACCTGGTACACTTTAAAAGACAGATTTTTCACTTCTAAAATTCGTAAATATTTTCCCTTTCATCACCCTCCCTGTATTTCATTCAAGGCTTGGCTTTGATATGGACTGATATCCGTGACTGAAGCCTCCAACGTAAAAAATACAAAAAATTCTAAAGCATCTGGCATGAATAAATGTGTATGTGTGTGTGTACATACAGAAGAGTAAAGACATGGTACCCATTTACAAGGTTAAGAATACCAGGCAACACGAGTGTAAAACTCTCCCCGTAAACTATGAATAGTAATAACACAGACACACACACACGTACCTCATGCACGTCTTAAAAGAGTGTGGAAATATCCTGCTCACTCTAATCTTAAGCTCATATGTGATTTGCTTATATAGTAACTACTATGACCTCCCAGTTCTATGATATCTGTAATACCTCAGCTGTATATCCAACCAAATGATTGCCTACATTCAATAAAGTTAATCGTTTACTAATTTCTAACGTGCAAACGCACTCACGCTCTCTTCCTGACAAAAGTTTCCTACTATTGGTGAAATTGCGACAAATTCCAGAACCCCTTGTCATGTCTGTTGTTGCTGCTTCATTAATGTCTTCGTGTTTACCTCGCGACACTATACAAATGACGATTTCATTAATCTGATCACCTTCGTTTATCATACCATGTTTGAAGACTGGGCACTGTATACAAACCTTAGCTAACCTTAGCCCCGATCAATATCATTTGGTTGACTCAGCTTAACTACATTACGGTCAGTAACTTCACGTCACCTTTCGATCACTAATATAGCGTGTAGTGAAGGGTCTACTTCATGTTAAAATAAACCCCCAGCACATCTTTAAAGAAAAACCAGGTTTTTCACTTCCAAAATTCGTAAATACTTTCCCTTGTCTTTTCTTTCATCCTTTCATTAGTCTCTCTATATTTCTATTAAGACCTGGCCTTGATGTGGACTTCAGTTCGTGACTGGGGCCTTCAACTTAAAAAAAAAAAAAAGGCATAGCGTAACTGGACGAAAGTATTTTCCTAGTTCCAGTCGGGTGCTTGACTAAAGGCAACTTCTCAAGAGTGGATTTCCCCCGATCTCTACCAGGGTGAATTACTTTAAAATACGACAATACCGAGAAACTGTTTAAGAAAGAAGGAATATTATTGTGGGAACAGGGTATATAGTCTTCGGATCTAGATGATATTTAAGTGCGTGTCAGATGTGTAAGAGTGTATCAGTCTGTGCGTTAGTCTGTTTGTTCAGCTGAAATAATCCCGTTCATACATTATCACCAGGGTAGGTTAAACTGGTGATTATTTATGTAGTAATCAGAGTAGGTTAACTTTCGACATATGTAATCATCAGGGAAAGTTTAGCCTTCGACACATGTAATCCCCAGGGTAGGTAAAGCTTTGACATATGTAATCACTAGGGTCGGTTAACTTACAAAATGTGACAACTAAGAATTCAGGACATACTGGAGTCTGAGGGGGTTTTCCTGATGACAAGAGTTATCACACGTACGCCAACTTATTGAATTTAGATATAATTAGACTACCGTAGCAAAACACAAGTCTCGACTGCATTAATGATTCCCAACTTCTGTGAAAACCGAAATTTCACTAGCCAATTTTAAACTTTCCCCATCAATGAAATGATTCTGCCAGCAACTAAAGTGTAATCAATTGGAGATGAATGATTCTAACTCTTAAATCTGTGTTTAAGAAACTTGCATTAATTGCATTTCTGTTAAATGAAATAAAGTTTAACCCTAAAGAGAATCAGTTACGGATACATAGAGACTTGAGGAAGACAAGTTGAAAGTGAATAATGTAATCTTTGCAAGGAGCTGGAAGATGTAATTTAATTTTTTCACTGTTTAAGAATGTTAAAATTCAAACTTAACTATTTGCTAAAAAGAAAGTAGGGAGAGACCTCCTTAAGAATACTACTTTTCGGGGGGCTATTTCACCGAAAGACTGCCTGTATGCTTAAGGTGATATAAAACTTATGGCATGAGTACAATGCTTTTAATTTAGTGCAATTGGGCCAGCACAGAACATTTTTCTAAGGATGAGCGCAATTTGAATTTAAAGATTTTACATGTCCTGGAAGTGGTTGTCAATGCTTTCTATTGAGTTGTGTGAATGAGATGATGGTGATGGATCTGGGAATCCTAATGTGTTGGTATTCTGTACTGTAGCTGGTGTTGTGTATCCAGGCACTAGTGTTGCTAATGCAGCAGGTGGAATTTTTTCTAACATTTATGTCGTCTCAAACTCAGATATAACCGAACAAACTTTGGATTTGCACATATTTTGATAATAGGGGGAAAATTTCTTCACTGTGGCAGCCATAGTTTGAAAGAACAAATCATTGGGATCAGTAAGCTTTTGTTCCTTGTCATTTTCCACTAAATATTTCATTAACACAGAGGAAGCTCTCTCAGGTGGCTTCATGGGTCTTCGTGATGGAGTGCGCACTGGTTTCTCGGTTTCACACGTTTCTGGTCCTGAATACTTCTCTCCAATAGATAACTCATCTCCACCACAGCTACGTTTCTGCTTCTTTTGTGGTACTACATCATCCTTCATAGCTTCCACATCCTCAGTAGGCACACTTGCATCATCATTTTCTGGAGTAGTCGCTGTCTCTCTCTCATGCAGAAAAGGCTTCACAAAGGACATTTCATAGGCATGCTTGTATTTTCCTTTACTTGCTACTTCCTGACAACTTCTAGTAGCGATCCTCCTTATGTATCTTCGATACTGGTCACACATGGATGCCCATCTCTGCTTGCACTCGTTCACTAGGAAAAAAAAATGTCATTATTTAGACTATACCAATAAAATCTAAAGAAGAGAATTGCAGACATCTGCTTATGTTACTATTTCTAAAATTCTTTTTAAATCTACTGCTAAAATAGCCTTATAACTAATAAGGAACCGCTTTCCCCGATCGCATCATGCATAAAGCAGGTTCAATCGCCTCCAAGAATTTCGATCCACCGTTGGCGTATAAGAATGTTAATAAAAAGTGGTGATGATTGACTACAGTTTTCTTGATATCTTAAAGTCTTTTACAAACAAAATAATTAAAATTCATCGTAGTATTAATTTCGTACTAGCATGCTTATTCGTAAGGGGTGGATCGAAAGTTATGGAGGCAACTGTACAGAATAATTTTTGCAGTGCCAGTTCTCCTCAAAGTAGTTTTGTGTTACTGAATTTTAGCATAATTTGTATTATCATTTGCAGATTCCTTGCTACTGGTGATAGCTTCAGAACTATCTCATTCAGCTACCGCTTGGAACATTCAACAGTTCATAATATTGTGAAGAAAGTGTGCACAGCTAAAAAGAGAATGCAACCTGAAGTTATACCAGCACTACAGAGGAGACCTGGAAGTAAATAGCAACAGAATTTTGGGATCTGTGGAATTTCTCAACTGTATAGGCATCATAGACACAAAGCATGTTAAGATTCAAGCCCTACCAAAAAGGAGTTCACAGTTTTAGAACTACAAACAAACTTTTTCAGTAGTGTTACTTGTTGATGTTGTTGCTCATTACAGATTTGTAGCAGTTAACATAGGATCATTTGGTAAAAACAGTGATGGGGGAATTTTTTCCCATTCAAAGCTAGAAATGGATTTGGAAAAGGAAGTTTTACATATTCCACAGGCTAAAGAGCTATCTGGAACAACTTGCTTAGCAACCTATGTAATAGTAGGTGACGAAGCATTGCCCTTGAAAACTCTTGATGAAACCTTATCTAGGATCACAGAGTGATGGAGATGCTGAGAAGACTTTATTCAATTATAGACTCTTCACGTGCAAGGCAAGTTGTAGAGAATGCCTTTGGCATTGTGAATCAAAACTTTCAAGTATACCAACAAACATTCAAGTCCCTGCCAGATAACATGGACAATAATGTATTTGCAACAAGCATTTTGCAGAATTTCATCAAAGACCAAATTAATTCAGACATTCTCATCACAAACTCCACATGCATGGCAGACAGTTTTGTTGATATTGGCCAAGAAGGAGGCAATGCCAGTCAATATCCATTCAATGTGAGAAAGAAATTCAAGCAATTCTTTAGTAGCCATTCTGTTTCTGTATCTTGTCTGTAGCCACGAGAAGCTTTGACTTCTCGGATATAAGTTTTGTTTTGTTCTTTTTCTGAGTGCTTTTCAACGTTAAAAAAGGACAACAATGACTTGAGTTCAACAGTTACATCAAAGTACATCAAAATCATAATAAAGGTTCTTACCTGGTTTGTTTTATCTCTTCTATAAAATCCAATATTTCTTCCTTAAACAAGTTGTCACTGTACCCCCTACATGACAGATCATAAAGTTTTTCGTATGCAAAAACTAGTTCAATTAATTTTGCATGCATGATATCAAAATCTAAAACACTCCTAGAAGCAGCCTTCTACTCTCCACTGTTAATAGTCTGTTACTGATCAGCAACCATATCAGGGTGTCGTTCAAACTATCAGTCGCGCGAAGGAACCAATATGTGCCAGGTGTGTGATGGTGATGTGACGCTTGTGTGAAGAGGTCCATTTGATTACATATAAGCTCCTCGTAGCCTCTGACCAGTTCTATCAACTGCTAGTCACTCATGACTGCCTGTAGTTCACAGATAGAACCAGAGACATACTAAAGTTCAGAAGTGTCCTCTCTCGTCTGTAAACACAATGTGACTAATATGTATCGGTGTTCATACCAGCAGAGGTATGGAATATTTCCAATAATATAAGTTTTGTTCACAGATTTTTTCCAAACGTATCCCATCCGATGGGAGAAAGATGAACGATAAACGGAATGTATAGTGAAGTGTGAACAGCTCCACTGACTTCTACGTAAGGATAACTCACATATGAAAGCATCATGGAGATTAACCGTATTGTGTGAATTGGCCCTAATTCTAAAAACACAAAATTCAAGATTGAAAATAAACATGTTCCACGAATTACAAAGAGAACCTGCAATATTTCAAAACCATCAAGGATGAATAGGAGAATAGAAGGACAAACTTGCCAAAAGAAGAAAACATATAAGAAATTCATATCAATGGGAATCAATGAAAATCACCAGGAATTAATCAAAATCCATTCAGAGAGTAAGATCATAAGACATTAAACATGAGGAAGGAAAAAGATTTTCCTTGAAAGTTAAGAATAACACCTGATGCACACTATAGCTCTACTCCCACTCCGCTCACAGGATACTTACAGTCATGGGTAATGCGCACATACTGCTCTGCTCACAGTATGCTCACGATCAAGCAACGGTCATCCCAGTACACTCTTGTTGCAGGCTGCCTAGTGTTAATGCCTCTGGCAGTGGGAGTTGGATTTTTTTTGTCTGAGTTAGCTATGATCACCACAGACCTGGACGAAAAGGAAGAAGAAACAAATAAACAAAATAGGAAAGGGAGAACTTGGCTCCATCCAATGTTGGAGGAGAGGAAAACTGAGTGGAAATTTCACAATCTCTATCCTCATCTGACTGATGAAGAGAGCAATTTCTTTCAGTGTTTTTGAATGAACATCAGCACCTTCAAATAGATTCCATCAAGAAATGAGGAAGAAATATCTAAGGCAAACACAGCCTTTAGAGAAGCCATCACCCCTTGACAAAAGCTAGCAGTATTCTCAGGTACGATACAAAATGTATTTTCCCCCATTTTTTATAAGGTCAACTGCTTCAACAAGGATGTTGTGAGGCATTACAAAAAATAAAAAGCACGCACTCGCATCTGAAGGTTTTTATTTTACTGGAAAATTATTTTTACTATCTTTCAATGTTTCTGAACGAAAAATTTTCTAGTGAGACTGATGAGGCCAATGTGGATAGCTGACAGTTAGCTAAGGTGTTTATACATCACAGCTCTAATGATATGGAGTTTCTTGTAAAGGTTGGGTATACAATCCTGTTGATGTATCAGAATACTGTGATGGGGAAGGCATTGCAGATGATGGACAAATGCTTTGTGGAAATGCTGCATAGCTGTGGGAGTTTTGATACTGAATATATTTTCCTTCAATCTCCTTTACTAATGAAAACACCTTTATTTTGATGAAATGTTGGTCACTTGGATTGAATTTCTTGACAGTTGCAGCCATCAACGAAAAGAAAGTGTCAATTGTATCAGGAGCACATTCTTCTTTCTTTTTCTCTAATAAGTATTTCATCAGAGTTGCTGAAGCGCTGTGACTGATGTGCTCCAAGGCCCTTTTGCATTTAGGACGTACTTGCTTAGGTAGGGGATATTTTTTTTCTGGAGGTTCACCTTCACTGTTCCAGTTTTCTTGTCCACTGAGAGTTTCTTCATCATCATGTGCATTTTCATCCTCTAACTCATATGCCTCCTGCGTCACAGTGGAAATTTGAGACCTGTCTTTCATAAAAGTATAGAGAAATGCCATCTGATTTTCATACTTCCATTTAGAACTAGAGGCAGCAGCCCGTCCACTCCTAGGTTTAGCCTCGTTGACATGTTTACAGTACTGCGATTGTAAGGATTCCCACCGATCCTTGCATTCAGGTCCTGAGAAGGAAAAAACATAATTAATATAATCAATGAACTACCCTTTCAGGTTTCTGGCAATGGGAGACTCCTACAAAACAATAGCATTCAGCTATCACCTGGGTCATTCAACCACTTGGGAAATTGTGCTTGAAGTTTGCAATGCTATAATCAAGAAGCTACTGAAAGAAGCTATTCCATCTCCAAATAAACAAGATTGGCAGTGAAGTGCAGCTGAATACTGAACCCTATGGAACCTTCCAAATTGCAGTGGTGCTGAGACTGGAGCACCAGCAAACATTGGCTCCCACCATTTCAATTATGAAAAAAACATTTTCTATGGTACTCTTAGCTCTTGTAGATGCCAAGTACCATTTCATATCAGTGGATGTCGATTCATATGGCAAAAATAATTATGGTTGAGTATTTGCAAGTTCTAAACTCGTGAAAGCTTTCAATGACGGCCAGCTAAATGCACCTGATGACTCTGTACTTCCTAGCACAAATGTGACTTTACTACATGTAATAGTAAGAGATGAGGTCTTCCCTTTGATGAAACCCTACCCAGGAACACAGGCATATAGAGATGTAGAGAAAAGGGTCATTAACTACAGACTATCTCGAGCCAGGAGGTTATTCGAGCATGCCTTTGGAATCTTGGTGCAAACATTTAGAATTTATCTAAGGAAACTTACAGCAAAACCTTAAAATGCCAACACTATCATTACACCATGCATACTTCATAACCTTATACATTTTGACGCAACACTGCTTGACACAACTCCCCTACTTCATATGTTTTACATCCTATGAGAGGAAGAGGAGGAAATGCAACTAATCAGGCTTTTGCTGTCAGAGATACATTCAACTTCAACTCACAAGCATCTGGGGTAAACCATGGAAAGGACTATGGGGCCTAGTTGTGGAAAAGGAGTTGTGGTTTCAGTGCATTACACATAACAGCTAGATAATGGATGTGAACAGATGCGGCCTTTGTTTGTCTCTTCCTGGCACTACTTTGCTCAAGCAGGAATCAGCAATCAAGTATGAAAAAAACACCTCTCACACTACAAATTTGATGACAGAGTGGCTGGCATGTTTAGGAAGGATACTGGGGGAGTTTTTTCTTTGGAAACACTTCAGTACTTTACATATCAACTTTTACCAGTCTTTTATTACCCCATTATCACACGACAAAATAGGTACAACTGTTAAAAGTTTCTTCCACAAGCATGATGTCAGCAATTATGCCTCACTTGCATCTCACTCTTTCTTAAGAAATCAAGGTGAAATCATTTATAAATAGTGGGTGTAGAGGGTAAAGAGGAAAACAAAAATTTTTCATAAGCCTTCCTTTAGAAGTTACTAATGGTGTGGTAAGTCAGCTGAATATTTAAAAAAAGGCAGAAAAGGTTATTATATCAAATGATGTGGGCTGCCATTCTCTAGTGCACATTAATTAATGTGGGCCACTGTCTAAGGGTTAAACAATAAATGAAACCATTTCAAATAATAACCAATCATAACACCATCTCCTACATAGCTGAAGCTAGATATAAATTGGACATTGAGCTATCATTTCTTTCTCTTACAGAGTAAACTTGGATATGCCTGAGTCTGACAGACCCAAACATACCATTTCAGGATTAGGGGTGCAGAAAGTAGTTTTACTCCATTCTCTCCCACTTCCATTTAAAATACTGTACATCTTCACAATTCCTCCTTCTGTGGACTCTTTTCCACAAAAATCCATGGCTTTACTAGGGCATAATGATGGGGGATGTACCAGTCACAACTGAATTCATCCTATCTGACATAATGAAGAACATACAACTATAATCCTCAAACAATATACTTGGCTTTCAAAATTCCTTATGGAAATATGTATTAACTTCTAACATAGCTTACCAGTGTTATCTTTGCTTAACCCATGTTGTTCCAAGCCAGTATTTATTTCATTCACATTTTTAGGGTTCCCTTCAATAAAACCTTCCAATTCATTAATTTCTTCAATCTCGTCTTTAATTTCCACAAAATCTTCATCTTCTTGCTTAACTTCAACTTCTCTCTCCAATCTGTACATCTTGTCATTAATTTCTCCTAAGTTATTTTTGTTTTCAACATTTCCTGTAATGAAAGGGAGTATCTTAATATTTACAAAAGTGCACATAAAAAATTTTAATTGTGATCTGACACTTGGGTAACAATTATATTTCAGACAATGGAACAACGATCTGATCTATGCTTGAATAAAAGCTCAAACAATAATGAAGTTGAGGGATTACTTTCATACAAAGTATGAAGTAAAAGGTAGAGGAAATGGCTTATTCCTAGAAAGGCATTTAATGCAGTGCATGCCTATTTAGGGGTTCTCTTAAAAGTACCAAAAAAGCAGTCTACAACACTAGATGCACCAAGATATTCATGAGATGAATTTACAAGAAACAAAGTGCACCCACCAATTCTTGAAACTAACACTCAGTAAACTTATGTAAAAGTCAATCTTGCATAGACTCTTCAACACACACACACACTTTTGGGGGAATCCTTAACTTTCTTATATTTCATGTCTAAGGTGGCCCTAGTTTTTGAGGGATAGTAGAACATCACATCCACTCTCTAGCTATCATGCATAATGTACCAAAACAAAAGCCCCCTATCCACAACTAGACCCCACTAACCTTTCTCCAGTTTCCCCTGACCACTTCTATTTCAGCCCATTGACAGCATGTCATCCTCTGTAAATTATATCACTTATTTGCTCTATCAGTGGCACATCTTGTAACTTTGTGCATGTTCAGGCCCCAAGCCTTCAAACCATCACTCACTTCATCCATCCACCTCCTTGGTTCCCCCTTTTCCTTAATCCTTTAATTTCTGACATGTATACCCTTTTTATCATCCTTTCCAAATTCCCACACTGTACTAGCATACCCCCTTCAGCTCTCTTGTACCCAATCTCTCTTATTTGTTCAGTCTTCCACACACCACATTCTGTCCACTCCCAGATATCTAAATTACTTCACCTCCTCCATGTTTTCTCAATTCAAACTCACACCCCAGCTAACCTGTCCCCTAAACCTGTTAAACCTAATAACCTTCCTTTTATTCACATTAGTTGCCAGAGTAAATGGTTCTCAAGAATTGGGAAATGGAGGACCAAAGCTGTGGTAACAGCTTTCTTTGAGAAATGACAAGCTCCTGTTGAGCCTCTCCAGTCAAAGTTTTGACAATTTCATAGCATGCCTGATAAAGGCTTTGCCTTTCCTGCAAAATCATGGAGGAAAGTGCTATGAAAAATTTTAAGACCTACAAAGGTATGGTTTAAGATGTGGAGAAGTCTCTTACTGCTTTCACTTTATCATCACACTAGTGATACCATGTTTCTTTACACACAATAAAAAAAACTTGAGCATCTTCATCAAAAGGTACCACTTAACAGATTAATCCTAAGTCCAGCCTTTCCAAGTCTGTGGATGTCTCAAGTTCAGCCTAGTGTAGAGCAACATCTTTTGAGATCACACTGATATCTTAATAAACCATTATGAAACTTCCTAAAAGACCCTGAATTACAGGATCAACCAAACCTGCACAGGTCATCCAAGAGTTATTCAAACCACCTGACATTTTTTCTAAAGTGGAAATCATGGGTGTGTTCATCTTTCACATGAAGTGAGCAATGTCATGTGTTTCTACAGCAGCTGGCTGAATGTTCAAATTCCTGGCAAGGAAAACACAGGACACTGTGGCACTGTACAAGACCTAGCCTGCAGCAACCAGACACAATCTTACCAGAAAAAACAGTCGATGTTCTAAGAGAACACCCAGTGAGAACTTCCACCCTCAGACCAGGTGAGAGTGGAGTAAGCAGATACGAACTTGGCATTTCCAAAACTATGAAAGTAGTAAGAACATTCTGACTTAGCATCCATCCTCTCTAACCCAGTCACTGAAGTCATCTGTCTGAGAAGCCATCTACACTGAAGAAAGTATCATGGAGAAACCTTAAATGGGACTCAGTCACATAATTTACTAAAATCCAAAACACAAACTTCCCCATACATCACCACACCACAGCAGACGCCGATGCAATTAGGTTTCACAAATTATGGCACAACGTAACAACCTCTGTGACATGTGATGTCACAACTGTCCAGTCTTCATACACTCCCAATCTAAATCCATTTCTGGCTAATATTGGGTTGAAAAGGGTAAAACTGCACAACTTTAGTGTGTAATATCCATGTATAACTTGACTGCTTTTACTGCTCTGCAGTCTGGACTAACTTGTGTGTATGTATATGTAAATACTTATTTGTACGATATGGGTGGGGAGTTTTATACTCATGGGGCCCCATCTCTTGAACATTCTCAACTATCATAACATTAACCATGCCCTAAGTCTATCATAACATTAACCATGTAAAAGTATTTATTTACATCTTTTCTTGTAACAAGTTCCTTGTTTAAATTCATGTTATATCCACTGTTTGCTCTATCCCTACATCTAATGAAGAATTGTTCACTATTCAGATCATCACTGTGTTTTAAAAACTTAAGAGTGTGATCAGGTCACCTTCCTTCCCTAAACTGCACAATCTCACACTTACGTAATTTCTCCTCTACATATAGTCATCCATCTGTTCTCCAATTATCCATTTCAAAAACTTAAAAGA